>NC_091754.1:35771904-35984404 GCF_043380555.1 Nothobranchius furzeri
GAGTGGTGCCGACATAATTCCAAGCAGACCGGACTTGGAAGGACCCGACCAGGATTGGCATTCAGGTAACAGGTTTTGGTTCAGTTCAGTATCCAAACACTGATCTGGGCTTTGTGAAAGCAAGATGCAAGATAATAGATGTGTTTCTTCCAGCAAGCTCAGCCACGTGCGTTTCGGCAGTGAATGTGTTCTATGCAGCCCGTCTCGTGAGTTCATAAAATCACAAGCAGCATGTATCCAAAAGGTCTGTGGTTCATTTTCTCTTCTTTTATATTGGCCAGGAAGGCAATGGCATATTTTTTAAAACTAGTTAGGCAATAGAAAATCTGCATATGTCTTTTATTTTGAAAGTTGCCAGATGCTTTACACTACTTCTTTGCCTGATTTCCTGCCTAGCTCTATCTAGATGGCTAGACCCATATGGGATGGGCATGGGTGTAGCACATAAAATGTAGATCTGACTAAAATTTTGCTGAGCGATGTAGCAATATGCTTCTGGGACACACCTCTCTGTCTCTTATGAAAACACACTAGGGCTGGGCGATTTGGCCTAAGCACGATATATTGAGGATTTGACCTCGATAACGATAAATAGATGATAACTACAGGAATGCGCAGACACAAAAGTTGTCCACTAGATGGGGCTGTCACGTGTTTATAATGAGTCACCTTTTTACTAGCCTGGCCTGCCAGACTCCTCCTCAGTTTAATTCTGCACAGAGAGGGTCTGGTAACTCACAGGCAGAGAGGCACTTGAGGGGCGAGACTAGTCAGCTCAAAAATAACCAATCAGAAAAAAGACGGAAATGCTGACTGTACCGGGCGATGCCGTAGTTTTTTAGCTGTCGTAAAAAATGGCGTATGGCATCAGCGCAGACATCTTTCTTCAGGAGAAAGGCTTTTAGCGCTTCTACTTGTTGTGGTTTTAAAGACGTGTCCAAGTCATTTAGACCAGAGGAAAAAGCTGCAGCAAGCTCTGCTTCAGTCGCCCTGTTTATGACAAAGTCTGCGTTATGGTGTGTGACGTACGCTGCTCAGCACTGATTGGCTCGGTTAGAATTCAAAGGAGGTGGGGTTATTTAAATTGGAGAGTTCCCAGACTCTTTCTCTCTGCTGAATTAAACAGATGAGTCCGGCAGGCCAGGCTAAACTTTTACATGACTCAAGGTGGTACAGCTTCTCAAAGGGACATAAATGTTGCCAACCTACACAAATCTTTTCTTTTTTTTTAATCAAATTTATTGCTGCCTGTGACATCATTACGCTTTACGGATGTTATGCGCCGAAGATGCATCTGGTGGAAACCCGGGATAAGAGTGAAGATACTGATGTCTGATATACCAACCTTGTGAAACCTGCCTTCTGCTTCACATTTATTACTATATATGATTTTATTTTAACAAAACTGCAGAATTTTGGACAGATGGAGTTAGTCCTGTTTGGTTGCCTTCAAAGCCTCCTACCAGCTTGCACCTAGTCTCAGTGATCGCATGATTTGGAACCTAAACCCTGTTGTTTTTTTTGATAGTCAGTTATTAGAACAGGACTGTTTGGCATGCTACACGTATTAGAGCAGCAAACCTCCTGACAGGAGAAGCACAAGCATGACTCAGATGGTCACACATTTTAATGGAGAGGAGAGCAGAAAGTACAAAGAGAATAGGATATTTCTGATCTTGTCAGTCACCATAATGTTCTTTTTTTGATGACGCATGACCTCTTTGATGACGTTGCCATTAACATACCGTAAATCCTCTAACACAGGCCGGTATTCAATTAAAGGCCGGGTCTCCAATTGTGGCCGGTGTCAGTCAGTTGAGGTAAATAATGGCCGGTCTCTTATTGTGGCCGGGTGGAATGTAGTAACAAGCAAGTATGAGCGTCCCAGCGGCAGGGTTATAGTCCCCATATCAACCAGCAGGAGGCAATAGAGGTTCACGCAGACCTTTAATAGGCTTTTTCTTCAACACTTTGTAACGCTACAGACACGATCCTCTATCACGCTCCTACCACACAGAGTCACGGTGTCAGTTAACCATGCTAATTCAACCCACTCTACAGAACACACATCACCTTCCCTGTGGCTTACACAACACTCACACAACACGCAAATCAGCACATAGGAACTAGCAGAATGATAGGAAACACATATAACACAATACCCAGAATGCACCTGGCTTACAACCCCAGCCAGGTCATTACACTATCAAGTTCAAAGAGAACGTGCTGATTATGCTGCAGAACACTCTGGAGAGCAGCAGTAGGGGGTGTATGAACTAGTCAACTTCACTATAGTGACTTTTTATGCCTGTCGTCGACTAGTCGCTGTCACGTGATAATGACCGGCAAGATGCAGCCCTCGGAAAAGACAGCAGCCTGCTGTCAGCAGGTGACAAGCTCCTGCGCTCGGGGGGTGGGGGGGTGGGTGGGTGGCAACGCGCTGTGCCAGACCGTAGTTACTGACACGCGATCGTTCATGTCGGTTCATTTCCTTTAATGTTTTCTGTCTTTTATTTGCGCCTGATGTGTATCGCTGCTGTGGAGCGGGGCGCATCAACTTGTCCTCCGACGCACAGATCACTGATGCGGCCGGCAAGCAGGGAGCGCTCCGCTGTTTTCGCGGTCAGTAGATCTGCCTCCTGAGCACGGCCACAGTAACAAACAGGTGTCGCCACCTCAAAAACTAATTTAACACGCGATCGTTCATGTCAGTTCATTTCCTTTAATGTTTTCTGTCTTTTATTTGCGCCTGATGCGTTTGCTGCATGCTGTGGAGCGGGGCGCTGCGCGCATCACCTTGTCCTCCGACGCACTGATCACTGATACGGCCGCCAAACAGCGAGCACTCCGCTGTTTTTGCGGTCAGTAGATCTTTTAGAACTGCAGTTCAAAGGTAACTCATGAGGTGAATATATATGAACCCAGGTAGCAGTTTTTCTTTAGGATTGAGAGGAGATGCAGGAAGATAATAAACAGACAGGACAGAAAAATAGTCAAATAAAAACAAGTTAGTTTTTGTACCTGGTGGTTGCAACAAACAGACACCATTGAAGGTAATCAGAAGTGAGGAACAGAAAATGAAATAATTATTTTAATGTTTAGAGCAGCAGGAACTCCGAGAGGCTGCAGGCGCATCAGTGAGTTTGCAGCCGCTGCGCAGGGGGAGGGGGGAGATGGCTAAAGCAGGGGGAGGGGGGAGAGGGCTAAAGCAGGGGGAGGGGGGAGATGGCTGAAGCAGAAACTACCGTTGTTAAAAGAAATGTGTTTAACTTTGAAAATGTGGGCGCAATTTTAATTGTCAAAAACTCCAATGAACATTAGTTCATTTTGCTCAAATGGAAATAGAGGCCTGCCTCTAATACTGGCCCTCCTTCCAATAAAGGCCTGGAGCTTGATGAGCTTGAGTCAAATAGAGGCCCGGGCCTGTATTAGAGGATTTACGGTATGTTCAAACCTGTGATGATTTACTCTAGTTTCATCTAGCTTGAGGGGAAAGGGGGTAGAAGATCAAACGAATGGACCAAACACATGCAGAGTCAACATTAGTTTGAAAGTGAAATACAAAATAGTTTGCAACACTAAATGGTGAGAGGTCTCTTCCGTCAAACTAAGAAAGTTGGGAATGTTTTGTTTTGCATGCATTAATATTAACGTGACACTGGCGTATTTAGACAATGGTCCGTTTCATGACTTGCTATGAAGATGAGGAAAGGGTTATTGCAAGCAGCCATCTGAACATAAAAGATCATCTAAACACTTTGTTGCTTTTAACTTGTTAACATAAATGGTTCAATGTTCTATGTGCAGATTTTGTATTAAATAGCACAAGCTGATGAGGTGATGATCCACTGTTACACCCCCATCTGTCAGCTCAACTAGGAAGGTGAGGACGAGGCATCATACAGTGGACGAGTTAGGCATTAAAGTTCACAAAAAGTGTTTATTTGGAGGTTTAATCAACAACAAAAATATTTTGGGGGTGGTGGTGGTGGGGGGGTGTTGGGTGTGTGTGTGTGTGTGTGTGTGGGGGGGGGGGGGGGGGGGGGTATGTGAACCGAGAGGCTTTGCTGGGCAGCCTGGACTAAATAGAAATGCTAAGAAAAGTAACTGAAATTTAACCCTACACATGAGAAAAATGGCTATAAACAAAACAAAAGATGAAACTCTGGTCAAATGCCAGAAAAGGGCAGAGGTAACTAAAATTCATTACCTGTAGTGGTGTAGGGGTGTTTAAAAGCCTACTAACAATCCCTAATTAAACTAATCTCCCTCAGGTGAGTGTGTGCATGAACCGGAATCTCTCTGAATTTTCCAAAAGTGCTGTTCCAACAGCAAACTCAACACAAAGCTCCTCTGAAAGCCAAACAAACTGAAATAATAAACTCAGTAGAGTTATCACAGGCTCATTGGGTGATGCAGGACAGCTGTGTGGGACTCCTGCTCTGGCGCTGTCCCTGGTGCTGAACGAGAGCTAGGGAGCCTTCAGGGCCCAGCTGTCCAAGCAGCTGCTCAAGAAACTGGAGGAGGAACATCACAGCAGCCCACACCTCTAAATAGAATGGGGATGTAACAGGTGCTTGACCATCTTTGTTGATGACCCTCAAATCATTACAGAGGTTTTATAGAGTTTAGACTCAGCTTTTTGGGTTAAGCTGCCAAAACCAGCTCGGTAAAAGAAAAACATCTGCATCTATGGTGGCAATCAAGGGGCTGAACCTATCTTTGTTCCATTTTTGAATATTCTGTTTCATTAAAATGTTCTGAAAGCATCCACGCCTGTCAGAGATAGTCAGCAATGATCCGGACACACTTTGTTGTCAGTCAGACTGCCTCTCGCTCATCAGTCAATCACAATGATATCCTTTTATAGATATGAAATTGGCCTCCAAATGAATGTACATAAAGACAAGTTCAGTATCGGTTTTCCCAAAAGTATTCCAAGAGAAAATATACACATTTTGTCACTGATTTGTAGTCCTGGACATATTTTCACACAAAACCTAAAATAACTATTGCCCTTTTATGAAAATAAGTGCATTGTGGGCATCAAAATGCATCTTTAAAATTCACGGACATCATATGTGAAATTCATGGCACATTAGAAACAGCATAATTTTTTTATTTTTAGCCCCATTTACTTGCATTCATTTTATTGTTCTTCTGGAACCCATGGCAGAAGGATATGGGCATGACTTAGGCGCCCTATTTGGAGTCTTATTTCCTGGTATTTGGACATCTCATCTCTGATTGGATGACATCAATGCAACTCCACTGACTCCATTTGCTCTGTAATGCTGATGTTTTAACAATTCTTGGGGCTGTAGCCTATGTGAAATGTTTCTGAGTCCATAACAAGTATTAAAGTGAACAGTTGGGAAATGACAACAATTCCAAAACAATCATTCATTTTCTCTCCTCTAAATAATGTTTTACAAATAAAGATAACTTTCTAATTTACAGATAATGTAGACTTTAACAATGACGCTCAAATAAATACACAAGCTCAAAGCCCCTGTGTGTATTTTTTACCCGTTTACTATCAAATCCTGTGTTTCCAGTTCACAACCTTGTCCGTTTTCTCTAATATTTCTCACCAACATCAATTCTAAATATTCCTCTCAACTTGAAATTATATATTTTTAAATACATAAACTGTGGTCAACTCTCCATGGTCATCCACCATCTTAAAATACAGTAGCTGTTTAGGGACATGTGAGCTCCATGTTACCCGTTTGGACCATGACTGTAACATGAAAGAACCAGCAGAGGGCAGCAGTGCATCCTGGAAGCATGAAGTCTGCTAATTCAACTAAGAAGTAGAAAAGAATAGCTACATTGTTGCTCTACTTGTTAGTTTGAATAATAAACTATTAAATCAAAAGACACATGAAATTTGTCAGTTCGTCATCATGTCCAACACAAGGAAGCTGCATATGCTCAGATCCCCGCCCGCTATTATCTGGATTATTATTACTATTAGCCTCTGATTAGTGTCTCTGACTCCCAACCTCACCTCAAGTTGCTCATTTGTCTTTTCTTAGTACCAGAACTCCCGACCTGGTCCCAACGTGTCCGTACCAAAGTCCTTCAACTCAAGTCTCCTCTCTTCCTGCAGCCTGCTGTCTCTCCCAACACGCTCCAGCACTCGTCCGCTAGCCAGTGGCTAAATCAGCGTTGTTTACTTTATCTCCACAAAAACTTAACTAATGGCGATGTAGTTCTCCATGCATTACAGATGTGCTTCTCCGAGGGCTTCTTCTCAAACATTACTTTAGACTTGGGTCTCCTTTTGCTGGTAATCTGTGGGAGTGTACTCGCAGCGTCTCCCCCAGCTCTAGCCATGGCTAACTAGTAGCTTGTGACGCCCATCTCCACCACGCCAGCCGTGAGCCACGATTAGCTGGTGGATAAGTCAGCATTGTTTACTTGATCTCCAGCATGCCCCCGGCTCGCCAGACCTCCTTCACCAGCCGTGGCTAACGAGTAGCCAGTGATTGCTACATACCCATAAAAGCTGGTAACTGCAGCCAGTTTGGTTACATCGAGGCACCGTGAGCCGCATGAAATCGGTGTTGTGTAAAATTATGTTCCCTTGAAATATTCTGTTTCCCTTAGGCAGTCAAGATCAAATATGTCAGAATGCACAGAACTTATTGTCCATTATGAGGACTAAACTACCTCAAATGAAAGATGGTTAAACTGAGTGAGATTACATCTTTTTACATAACTTTCAAAAATGATAAATAAGCTTGCTGCAAAAGAGTGAACAAGAATGTTTTACTGTATCTTTTTTATTGTTTTTAGGATGACATATATATAATAATCACAAGCATAACATTATTACATTACATCATTTTCCTGCAAAAGTTGATCACAATTGTGAAATTATCCTGAAGTGTGACCTCCTGACACGAAGGGACAGAATATTTCAGGGGAACACAATTTCCACAACACCTGACCTCCCAGCTGACATCACCCCTCCTCCGTGTGTGAATCGTGACAGCTTCAAGATCTAACAGAACTAGCTTGCTTCCTTCAGAACTGGTAGGTTGATAAACAGTCATAATTATAAAAGCTTTTTTAAGAGGTGGAGTAGCTATATGCTTTTTAGGCTAGACGGGTTGGAAATTGATTATACAATCAAGCTCATGAGTGAGCCACCGTAGCTGCAATACTTTCTCTGAACTGCATGGCGCTAAAGAGTCACATTTTTTCAACATGATTTCAATGGATTTCACACATTTTATGTTGTTTTCCAGCTTGAGTTTTCAGTCTCCACAGCTTTTGTCTCTGAGTTATTTATCTGGTCAAGAAGGAACCCACACCTCAAAGCAGCAGTTAAACAGCATAGAAATTACTGTACATATCCTGTTTTAAATATTGTAATGGTATAAATGATAATAAATAAATATTCTACGGAAGCAGCTACATGTCTGATTTCACCTCATTCTACATAAAACAATGAGTTCATGTAAATAAGTGAGTGAGAGAGACTGGGAAAAGGAGATCGTGCTAGCTGGCTATTTTCTGTGGCAGGGGTGCTGTTGGCCAGCGGCCCATAAATTCAGGGATGCTGAATGGCTAGAAATTCTCAAGTTCTCCCGAGCAACTAAATGTGCCGTGGTTCAAGGGCACGTTTCCCAGGAGTGAAATTAGTTATTCTGGTGGAGGAAATGTTATTTTAAATGAAAGGCAGCTGGTCAAAATGATGTGTGAATATTTCAGATTGCATGTGGGCACACACAATTAAACAAACCTGACACATTTATAGTGACTATATGAACATACAGTGGCTACTGAAAGTGTTCGGACCCCCGTCAATTTTTCACTCTTTATATTGCAGTCATTTGCTAAAATTAATTAAATTATTTGTTTCTTTATTAATGTACACACAGCATACCATATTGACAGAATAACACAGAATTTTAGAAACATGTTCAGGTTTATTACAAAAGAAAAACTGAAACATCACATGGTCCTAAGTATTCAGACCCTTTGCATCTAGTATCTAGTAGAAGCACCGTTTGAGCTAATACAGCCAAGAGTCTTCTTGGTAAAGATGCAACAAGTTTCTTACACCTGGATTTGGGGATCTTCTGTAATTCCTCCTTGCAGATCCTCTCCAGTTTTGTCAGGTTGGATGGTGAATGTTGGTGGACGGCCATTTTTAGGTCTCTCCAGAGATGCTCAATTGGGTTTAAGTCAGGGGTCTGGCTGGACCAGTCAAGAATGGTCACAGAGTTCTGCCCAGCAACTCTACCGGGACATTGAGGAGGACAAACCCCAGTTAAGGTGTGCTTTGGCCAAGTCCAGAGTTTGCTCAAGCTTTACTTTATAAATCATAAAGTTTGCATGAAAGGTGATTTGTACAGGTTTCAGACAGAAGCAAGCTTTATAAATTTGGGGCCTGCATTAGTGATGGGATTTATGGCTCTTTCATGGGAGCCATTCGTTAGTCGGTCGTTTACCTCAAAGAGCTGTTCAAAAGACTGGCTCCTTTGAACGAACTCAACGAAATGAAGCCGGGGGGGGTGGGTGGGGTGTGGGGTGGGGTGGGGGTGGGGTTCAAGAGCAACGTCTTCCTGCAGTGTCCGTGAGGGCGCACGGGGTTGGTTAGCATTCCTCCCATAGATATGTATATAAACAAGTGTATATATAAATATCTATGGTTCCTCCTACATCCGTCACAGCAGTGGGTGGGGTTTGAGTGGGTGAGTTTGACCGACTTCTGGGGAGGTTTGTTAAGATGAATGGATCTCTGCAGGGACTCGGCTCTCATCATTCACTTTGAAAACCCGTTCAAAAGATTTGATTTGTTCGTGAACGTCACACCACTAGCCTGCATGAAGGGAACTTTACTAAATTCAAGCCAGAATGTTCACAAAACGGGAACGTGTTTTATACCCTCTCTGCTGTGATTTTATCAAAAGGTGATGATGATACTGAAGCTTGATGAATTGATTGAGAGTTAATGTGGATTTCTCCTCAGCAGGCTTTTAGACGAGAAAACTCTAGGTAGACAACCAAACGTACCTTCTCACCAGTTTTTCCATCTTTTTTAGTTTCACATAAATTCTCAGAGGCTAATTTCAACAGTATCCGGATAAGCTAAGTTAACCCCTAACCCCTGTAGGCTTAATGTGAAGCAGCTGTATGTCTGTCTGTTTGCCTACTGTCTGTTAATAAGTCTGTCTCTTTCCATCTTTATGAGTGGTATTAAAGTTGCATCTATCCATCTGCTTATTTGTTCATCTGCTAGTTTGTCCATCCGACCAATTGTTCTGTTGATCCACCTGCCGTCCCATCTGTCCAATTATTGCATCAAGCTGTCAGACATACAGCTGTATTGCTTTGATTGCATAGAAGTAATAGATGAGGCAGAATGCTGCCGTCCAGGTTGTTTTCCAAACACCTCATGTGAGCCCATATCCCTCATTAACTCACATGTTCTTTTGCTCCTTCTGTTTTTATAAGGACTATTTCATTTTGGGTCCATTTTTGTTCTATTTCTTTAAATATGTTCTTTCAATATATATTTATATTTATTGTAAAGCTAGCAAGACTAAAATACAAAGTCATAAAAGCTTTAAAATAAAATTATTTATTTATTTGTTTGTTTGTTTATTGCTATAAACTATACGTATGGCTCTTAACAGAAATGAACATTTATGTTTAAAGGAGCAGTCAAATGCTGTTTATTTATAACTCTGAGCCTCTGCAGGTGAAACTGGAACCATTAGAATATGGTGGAAAAAGTTCATTTATTTCAGTCACTCAACTTGAAAGGTGAAACTAATCTATGAGATAGACATGCAAAGTGAAAGAATGATACCAGTTATAATCTAATTTTATCAGATCCTAACCATAAGAAAACCATCATGTTCAGCACCTGGTTCACAACCAGCATCTATTATGGCTCCGCCTTGCTCCGTTTTAGGACTCTTTCATAATAATAACCAAAATGTATTATGTTGGTTTATGACTGTGGGGATTCTCAACAACCTGCAGAATAAGATCCATCTTGAAAGGTTGGGTCTCAGTTTACAGACTCATTAAAGGAAACCACAAGGTGACAGGAGACCACTAACGTGTTCCTCATGCCAGTAATGCTGATTTACAGCTAAAAAAAAAGAAGCTCTGCTGCGTTCATGAAGTCATTTGTAAGCAGAATCTTCACTCAGTAACGCTTTTTGTTTCAATAATCTTGTGAACATCTATTTGATTAATTAGGAGGGCCGTATGGACGCTCTCTCTGACAGATGGTATAGGCCTGAGTCTACTCACACATGTGCAACAGTGGTGTTACATCATAGAATTGTGGAAACATAGTAACGTGTTTGGTTTTCAGTCATGGCATTGGTACAGATGTGGACTAAATTGTAGGTACCTATCAATCAATGAAAGAAAAACCCACAGTGGTCTCAGAAATAACTTGAATCTGACAAAAGTAATAAATACAATTTCTATTAAATGTAACAGTAACGTCCAGCAATGGTCAGTTTTAACCTACAGATTGACCTACATGCCACCGGTCATCTGCAGACATAAAGTCCATTCTCTAAAGTGGATTTTACATCTAGCTTCCAACAAACCCAGAAGGATACTGCAGCCTTGTTGACATTTCGGGAGGAACAAGATGTCAGACAGTGTTCCCAAACAAAGCCTTCTTTTAATAACACCGCAGGATTGCTAACTCTCTGAATAAAGTGACTATTTTCAGCTCAAATGAGTTAATCAATCGTGAAATGAACAAGTGTTATTTGAATTAATAATATTGTTTTGATTAATCTGTGCTTAAATGAATAAGGTTGATTGACCTGTGCTTGAATTGCTGGTTTTAAATGAATGTTATTATTACATAGAAAGATTTACGTATATATGATGATCAGTAATGTTTGATATGACAAGGGAATCATTATCTACACTCAGACACAAGGTTCATTAGAGATAAATTAAAGTTAAGTTAAATGTCATGACACATAGATATTTTCTTAGCCACAAATCAGAGCATCCTGTATCTAAAAGAAGGCGTGATGTTCTGAGGTCTGCTTGTTAACTCCCCTCAACATGGCACGTTCCGACTGGACAAGTAAACCATAACACGAGAATATTAAAACAGAGCTCACTAGACGGTGAGTCAGTTCTAGAGAAAGCTACGGACAGGCCATCCGGAGCGAAACCTCTTTAACCCAGAGCTTTTTTGACAAGCTGTCAAAAACCCTGCTACACGCTGAAGCTGACACAGCAAACAGTTCCTGCAGAACAAAGCTGATACAGTTCCGACTCCCTATGAGTCCTTCTAGACGCAAACGATTTCATATATCTGTTGTGACTCGGAAACATCTCTGGACTGGAGAGTCGGTGCTGCGGTTAATCTACCAAACCTCGGTGCCCAGCAGTCATCCGACCTCCCTGACCTCCGGATCTGTGAAGAGGGACTCCAAAGAAAGGGTGAGGTAGACACAAGGATTGCATCTGATGTCGTTTCCATAAGAACCAACTTCATAGCTTAATGCAAACCAAATTCTTTTCACACCCAGAACTCAGTTCTTCTAGATACAAGGTTCTGATAAACACACACCATTAAATCTCCATGCATCCCATCCTCTTAGATTCATCCATCACAGTAGCCTTGGTTAACTTGTCATGTTTTAATTTGTTTAGAAAATACATTTCTTATCTTTTATAAACCTGACTCTGTCTGAATTGAGACAAAGTGGGTTTGATCTCTGAAAAAGCAAAGAATCCTAGAATCGTCTGATTAAACATCCAAAGACCAAGAAGGTTGATATTCTACATTCATATAGAGTATCACAGCTTATTGGTCATGAGTGAAGGTAATATATTAAGCTTAAAAGCAACAACATTTCCCCTCTACATAACCAGTTAAAGTCTGGTGTTACTGATATAAATAAACTTGTGGAACAGGTTTGGACAGTTCTTAGCATACACCTATGGTGCAGCTCAGACACATCATCAGTGAAGTTTCCTGGGGTCATTGGATGTTTCAGGTCTCTAAACATCATACATCCTCTCCCAGGCGACCCCACCAGGGTTTATCAGGCCCTGGCTTTGGTCTGAGCAGCCTGTGTAGTCCACGGATCACTCCGCTTGATCTACAGCCATCTTGATGTCGTTTCAGCAGCATCTGAGATGTTCTTAATGGCTTTTCTCATATGCAGTCCCTTCATTCCAAACATCTAGAGGACCCTAATTAGGGACTGGCCAGTAAATCCTCTGAACCCGTCCTCGATGGGGTTGCACTGGGTCCTCTACCACCTGCTTCGTCATTCGCCTGCAAGCCCTTCGTACTCTTCCTCTCAAAGGCCTCCTCCATCCGATGTTCCCAGGGCACAGTCAGTTCCAACAGAACCACTTGCTTAGTTTGCTCTGAGACCAAGACAATATCTGGCCTGAGAGTAGTCACCGCAATGTTTTCTGGGAATCTGAGCTGTCTCCCCAGGCCAGCTTTGAGCTGGACAAAAATGATGGTACCCCTAGAAAAGACTGAAATAATGTGACTAAAAGGACGTGTTAAATCAAGGTGTGCCCACTAATTAGCATCACAGGTGTCTACAACCTTGTGTCTGTCAGTGGGCCTTTACTTAGGACTACAGGTAGTCACTGTGTTGATTGGTGACAAGGTGTGTACCACCCTCAACATGGACCAGAGGAAGTGAAGGAAAGAGTTGTCTCAGGAGATTAGAAAGATAATTATAGACAAGCATGTTAAAGGTAAAGGCTGTAAGACCATATCCAAGCAGCTAGAGGTTCCTGTGACTACAGCTGCACACATGCAGAGCTTTCAGATCCACGGGACTGTAGCCAACCTCCATGGATGTGGCCGCAGGAGGAAAATTGATGGCAAATCAAACAGACGGATAATCCGAATGGCAAAAGAACCCAGAAAAACTTCTAGAGCGATCCAATGTGAGCTTCAAGCTCAAGGAACATCGGTGTCAGATTGCACCATCCGTCATTTGAGCCATGGGAGACGACCAAGGAAGGCACAAATGTTGAAAACAAATCATAAATTAGCTAGACTGGAATTTGCCAAGCTACATGTAGACAAGCCACAAACATTCAGGGAGAATGTCCTGTGGACAAATGAGACAAAGATGGAACTTTTTGCCAAGACTCATCAGCTCTATGTTCACAGACAGAATAATGAAAAACACTGTCCCTACTGTGAAACATGGAGGAGGCTCTGTTGTGTTCTGGGCTGCTTTGCTACATTTGGCCCAGGATGTCTTGAATCTGTGCAGGGTACAATGAAATCTCAAGACAATCTTCGTCTCCCCTCTCCCTGCCACACCTGGTGTGGAGTGTGGTGCCTTGGTCTGCCTGGGTCGTGGCTCCCGGGTCAGGGAGTTTAAGATTTTTGGCATCTGCCTGATCAATCCCGGTGGCTGTCTGGTGGGGTCTGGGTCCCTGGGCTCTGCTGAGTCCCCAGCGGGGGTGGTCGCCCCTGGGTCCCGGGTCATTGGGTCCCGGGCTCGGCCGGCTAGGGGGTGGGAGGCTGCGGGCGGGCCTGTGGGCTTGCCGCCGATATCTCCCGGGACTCTGCCAGCTGCTGGTTGTGGCCCCCCGGAGTGATCCTCAGCGCCTCTCGAGGGGAGCGATGGCTTTTCTGGTCGCAGTCTCCCTGGGGTCACTGTGCTCTGGGGCAGCTCCTGGATCTCTGGGACTTGGAGCTCCCTCTGTCTCCTGCACATCTTTAGGGGGCAGATCTGTGGCCCCTCACACTCTCTATTGGACACTTCTATAGATAAACCTTACATAAACAAGCGCATGTACACACACAGGTGCTCACACGGTGCTCTCATAAGTATGGGCTTGGGCACGTTCAACACATGTCTTAAGGCTGTGGTTGGCACAAAATGCACTGTGATTTATTATCGTGTGATTGTTCAGTTAAACAATGTTGATTATATATTTCTTCGTCAAGTTGAAGAAGTGATAGCTTGATCTTGTTGTATTGTTGTTGTGTCCCATTCTTTTTCTTCTCTCTTTCTGCAGGTCTAGAAGCAGATTCTTGTTCATTATCGTTTATTTTTGTGACCCCCCCCCCCCCCCCCATCTTTTGTCTCTTCCTTTCTCTTTCACCTCTGTCTGTAAGGCTTGTCACCAGCATTCAGACATCAATTCTGTTTGTGTCACAGCCAGACAGGACACACACAAAAAAATAAAAAGAAATGTCAAGACTATCAAGGGATTCTAGAGAGAAATGTGCTGGCCAGTGCTGAAAGTTTGGTCTCAGTTGCAGGTCATGGGTCTTGCAACAGGACAATGACCAAAACACACAGGTACAAACACCCAAGAATAGCTGAGAGAAAAACGTCAGACTTTTCTAAAGTGGCCGTCTTTGAACCCTGACCTTAGTCCTTTTGAGCATCTTTGGAAGGAGCTGAAACATGCCTGAGACAACTGGAGTAGGTTGCTAATGAGGAGTGGGCCAAAATACAGTACCTGTTGAGAAGTGTAAAAGTCTTACTGACAGTTACAGGAATCGTTTGGTTGCACTGATTACCTCAAAAGGTTCTGCAACATAATGTAGAGTAGAGCTGATGTTGTTGTAGTAAAGTAGAAGATTTCTTTCAGAGAGGGAGAAAAGCGTCCTGGATGGAAATGATGTTTTGCGGCTAACTGAGTTGTTCACTTGGAGAAAACAGCATCAAACACATCCCTGTGTGCTACCTCACCCAAATAGGAGACCCTCTTGCTGATCCGGAGGTCAGGAGGATGGTGTTTCATCCAGGGTACTCGGTCCGGCAGAGAAGGCGCGAGTGAACCGACCCTCTGGTCCAGAGATGTCGCCGGGTACACAGTCGAGCGTTTGGCTTAGCTGTTTAGAAGTTTCTCGTCTTAACTTAACTCAGAAATCAATAACTCTGTAAGGAGTTTTTTCGTCAGCTGGTTACAGTTTCGTTTATTCTTAGCTATTCTTGTCTGCGTGACGGAACAGCTTGGCAGAGGGTCAGGGCGGCCGTCCTGTCTCCTCAGGATGATGTTGGTTCAAGAACTGACTTGAAGCTGGTGATGGTTAGTTTACAAAGCTCTCAGAACACACCCACTCTCTCCGCAAGAAAGCTTTGGTCATGCGTCAAAAACATGTGTTGGCAGTTATTGTTTAGATGAACTCTGTATTAGATGGATAAGGTGGAAGTGACCTTCGTTGCTGAACACATCTTTTACTGTCATCAACCATAATCATAAATAATCATTATTATACCCAAAGCATAATAATTTAATTCATGTAATTAAAACACCATTTATACTGAACCAAGTGATCATTTATGATAATTATAATAAACTGTAATAAAATCAAAGAGTTTATTAATATTATTATTTAATTATTATCATCGTGAACTTGAAGTGTCCTTCTCCTGGGACAGAACAGCAGTAGATAAGATGGTTCTTTAGCAGACATCATGGCTCCTTGGTTATCTGTGGATTTAAAAGTACTGTTTGACCCAGCTTGACCCAGCTGGGTAAATGTGACCTTTGCCACAAATTAGAGGACCTTCCATGATGCTACAATAATATTAAGTTAGAGATACTATCATTTTTGTCTAGGCCTGCTCCATGAGTTTGTATTTATTAACACTGCTGAAGCATGGTTAAAAGCAATGTCTTACTTTCATTGGTTAAATTCCATAGAATTTTTATTTATTATAACTTTTGTCAGATTCAGCTCATTTCTGTGACCATTGTATGTTTTTCTTTCATTGACTGAAGGGTACCAACAACTTAGTCCACCTTGTATGTAAATATCACGTTTCTGATAACTTATCCATCGGTTTGTCTGCGAGCTTTTGTTTCATCACGGGCCCAACTGTGAGCTCTCTGTCACATCTTAATTTTCAACACTTAGTCATTTCAAAACACACAAAGTCCATCTGAAGTGCAATTCTGACAACAAATATGTGGTCCTCTGCCAGCAGACAAGCAGCATGTGTGTGAGTGCTCACAGGCTTTCGTGTGACACACTGTTTTTGAGAAACCTGCATGATAGAAGGCACCAGCAAATGTTCTGATGTTACAAGGTTGTGCGTTATCTTTACACGGCCCTCCAAACAATCCCGACTCAAAGACGCCAGTGTGCTGGTATATAAAACATGTTGATGCCTCAGCTGACTCATCAGGGTGACAAGTACACACACACACATGTGCACAATACATCTAGTCAGGCCTGTTTGGTTGAGTTTTCAGATGGAAGCATCTCCTTAGTGAAAGGCAGCCCACCTGGAGTTCATCAAAAGGCACCTATAGGTTTCTCTGACCAGGAGGAACTCAATTCTCTGGTCTGATGAGACAAAGGTTCATTACTGAGCCAACACCATCCCTACAGTGAAGCTTGGTGGTGGCAAGAAAAGTGAATTTGATCCATGTTGAAATTGGGCTGTAATATCAGCAAAATGTGGAAAAGGTGACGCTCTGTAAGCTTGTGTTGTTGTTTCAGCTCACGTTGAAGTCACCATGGTTGTCTATAACACTAGGTGTGTATGCATGTGTGTGTGCGTGTATGCATATACACCTGGATAGTGACAGGATGATTGATACACACAGTGCTGCCTCCTGATTGGGTCAAATTGTTCACACTGACAATGTGATCACACGTTTAATCACCGCATTATGTGACACACGCCCTCCTGACTACAGTTGTCTTCTGCTCCCTTCATTAAGCAAGCAGTTCAGCTGTAACCAAGCTAAAACACACACACACACACACACACACACACACACACACACACACACACACACACACACACACACACAGAGAGAGAGAGAGAGCGCTTGCCTCGTCAGGGTTAGAGCACCGTTGTGAGGCTCCCTCTCATCTTCCTCCCCATCTGAGTGCTGTAAACCACAGGTGGCTATGAGAACTTTCTAGATCAATGACTGGAGTAATGGACAGACGCCTAATGATCAACTGGATCAATACAACATTGGACACCAAGGGCCGATGTGCCATTAAACACTCATTAAATATTTTAGACACCGTGAGTCACACACAGGAACTCACGTCGTCCATCCCATCAGACTGAAACGTGTTTTATTGAGAACGCAGAAGGAAAAACATGCTGGGAAGCTTTGGAAAAACAAAAAAAGTGGGAATAGTCAAAGCTTTAAGTCTATTTTCAGAAATAATGAAAAAAAAAAACATTTATATTCCATAGCAGCTACTTCTTAAACAGGGACCTACCCAGATTTCAGCAGGTGTTTTATCTGGCTGATCACACAACACTGGCCGGCGATCTTTTAACCCTTCCACTGTCCTATCAGGTGACCCCCCCCCCCCCCAGGATGGGGTGGTTAAACATGGTTGGTAGTTTATCCCTTGGCAAGGGTGAAGTGGTAACAATGTGTGAGGGTTAAGGAATATGATAACCTGCTGAAGTAGCTAGCATCATAGTCCAAATCATCATGGTCTAAATCACTTTATCCTGACTGAGTCTCTTAGTCTGTTTCTGCTCTCTCTCTCTCTCTCTCTCTCTCTCTCTCTCTCTCTCTCTCTCTCTCTCTCTCTCTCTCTCTCTCTCTCTCTCTCTCTCTCTCTCTCTCTCTCTCTCTCTCTCTCTCTCTCTCTCTCTCTCTCTCTCTCTCTCTCTCTCTCTCTCTCTCTCTCTCTCTCTCTCTCTCTCTCTCTCTCTCATATTAATGTCCTTTAGCCTGCAGCTCATGGGTTTGACAGTAGAAGCCCGGTCACTCTCCTAACCACAAAACGGCGGCTTACCAGAACCTGCGGGACCATGTTTGGATCTCTGTCCTGTCAACAGGAGACAGAGTTAAAAACACTGAACTCACCACAGTCCTTTACTCCTATTAAAGCCATACGATGCAACTTTTTCACATTCTTAATCATTTGGTCACTTGAGCCAGTATGTTTTTTACAGGGTTAATGAAAGGCCACCCAGCCCCTATCGTCCCCCTGTGGCCAGAATATTCCACTTGCAACTTCAGCCCAGTCGATATGTTGGGACTTATAAAAAATTGATCTGACTTACCTGGCGCTGCAGTCTGGCTCCAGCATGTTTCCTGCATGTTTTAGATCATAAACACATCTGATTTGTTTAATTTAGTGATGAATCACTTCTTTAGGCCCTAATGAATGCTGGGAGACATTTCAGCTGTTACATTAAATGGGCATTATGGAAGTTTGACAGCCAAAACATGTATAGAAATAATAAATGTCTTCTTCATACATTCTCCTGCAATGCCCTGGTCCTGTGGAATGAGCCCTGGCATTTTTACTGTGATTACCTGTTTTTCTGTAAAATCACAGAAAAAAGAGTTCTCCTGTCCTCTGTCCTCCGGGCCACAAACACACACACACACACACACACACACACACACACACACACACACACACATGACTGTCTCAGCTGTTATTTTCGTTAAGGAGTGTGCACGTACATCATGCGGGCCTTGTGCACGAGCCTACTATTGAAGCTGCTTACCTGGCGCTGCAGTCTGGCCTGAGGGGGCAATCACAAGCATAAAAATTCAAAAGTCCGAAAAGTCCCTTTATGGTGTTCAAAAATGAACGCAGAGCGAGGAGAGGGAATATCTGCTTTCAGATCCACAAACAAACACTGGAGGCACCTAGTTCTCCTTTAAATCTAAATACAGTGATCCCTCGCTACTTCGCGGTTCGTTTATCGCGGATTCACGACTTCGCAGATTTTTTCTTTGGAGCCTTAATCAAGGGAAATTCGCCGATTCGCGGTATTTTTCACTGATTCGCGGTATTTTTCTATGCGAAATATCAAGAAATTCCAGGTTTTTTTCATCAATTTCATCATAAAATGCACTTTTTGTAATAAAACTATTTAAAAAAAACAAGTAAAAATACAGTACTATGTAAAGGGAGGGTTTTAAAAGTCTGAATACTGAATACGTACCTGTTAAATAAATACTGTAAATATGGTGTCCCTACTTCGTGGATTTTCACCTATCGCGGCCTGGTCTGGAACGCATCTACCGCGATAAACGAGGGATCACTGTATTACAACTAATTATTATTTAAGAAAGTTTATACTTTTGGTTAAATAATGCTGTGAAATGCATCTGCTTAGTAAAATCCTCTAACAAAATGGCATCTGCTAAATTCATGATTGTCTTTTAGGAATTCATTTCATTACAACAGTGTCCAAGCAGACCTGGTCCTGGTCCGTGCCACAGAGACACAAACTAATGAACGGATTCTCTCTACTAAGGGCAGAGTAGAGAGTGGTGCCTTTAATCAGGGCCAAGAGCTGAAAATAACACCTAGAGTTCAGAAACCACGGAGGAACACATGAGAGCTGCTGTGAGGAGATTAAATTAGGCAGATTTTACTGCAGACGAGGCCGGGTGAGAATGATGGTAAGAAAAACTGAAATCAAGGCATCGTTGTAAAAATGAAGTTAATGTCCTGAGGTGAGATCTTCAAACTGGGCTGGCGTCACAAATCAGATGTTCACCTTCACCCTCTGATCCGTGTGATGCAGGAAGAATTAGATTATGGTGGCAGCAGGTGTTCTCCAGACCCACTCAGAGATTTGGGATTGTTTGCTGACTTGGCTGCAGCGAGAGTGCAAGATCATCATGTTTCGTCAGTCGGAAGCTTGCAAAGGTTATGAAACGACTAGACGCAGCAGGTCTTCACCATCACCCGACATTACACAAGAAACTCAGGCAGAAGCTGCACCCAGCTGTGGCATCTTGCAGTGATAATTGTCACAAAGGAACATGTAGATGTTGGAGACGGCTCCCTGTAACAGAAGGTGTTTGTTGCTTTCCAGCACAAGCTGAACTTGTTTCATTAACCAGCCCGTTGTTGGAGGTGAAAGGTTGTGAGGGTTTAATGAGCTGTGGATATGAAGTCCCGGAGAGAGGCGACACCTACTCTGTTCTGTCCAGTGTGAGTCCTGTCTGCACCAGTCTCCATCCAAACTCCATGCAGACTCAGAACTAGTTAAAAGGCCCTGGGTGACACGTACCAAACTGATTACTTCCTACCAAAGAATGCCAGTGGAAGCTGAAGAGGTAGAGAACAAAGAGGTTCTCACTACTTCTATCTGAGTGAGTTAGGTCACGAGGAACGTGAGCTGCTGTGGAGGTGCACAGTCACTTTGGGTCTCTGCTTTGAGTCTGATCAGAAGCCTTTCTGTGTGGAATCTGCATCTTTACATTTGTGGGTTTTCTTTCAGCACTCTGGTTTCCTCCCACTCTGTTTGCCCTGAGAGACTGGAAACCAGTTCAGGGATCTGGTTCGGTTCCATCCGGTTGTAGCGTTATGAATGTCCTGTTTTTGACCTAAAGGTCATGATTTGCTGCGTCTGCTGGATTCTCACATTTTATGGTTCATAAGTAAGAGGTAAACTCCCCATCCTTTACACAGTGACATCAATGGCTTTGCCTCTTTGTATGACAAAGCTTAAAAAATGAATGTGAGTTAATTGTCATTGATCAGAATCTGTCTGCTTAGTGTTTCATATGTTTCATACATCATTGCAGTGCAGATGCATTGATTTGTCCTTGCAGTAAAAAGGATTCTGGAAATATGGATGGAAGAGACCCAGTTGTTGGCTCAACCAGCCGTTCACTTCTTCAGTTATCATAGCTGCAGGAAAGTCATACCTTTACTTGGCTGTGACCTCTCTCTCTCTCTCTCTCTCTCTCTCTCTCTCTCTCTCTCTCTCTCTCTCTCTCTCTCTCTCTCTCTCTCTCTCTCTCTCTCTCTCTCTCTCTCTGTCTCTCTCTCTCCTCTCTCTCTCTCTCTCTTGCTTTCTCTCTCTCACTCTGTCTCACTCTCCCCCTCTCTCTTCCCCCCTCTCTCTCACACCTTTTCTCTGTCTCTTTCTTGCCTTCTCTCTCTCTCTCTCTCTCTCTCTCTCGCTCTCTCTCTTGCCTTTTCTAGGATCACTGAGACACACAAACCCCTCCACCACGGTAAGGTGGCAGCCCAGGGAGAGGCAATAGTGATTTTTAAAAGATGTTAAGAAAGAGAGAGAGTGATTAGGAAAGAGGGAAATCAGTGGATCCTGAGGAAGGTGGAATAGGTGGGGAGAGCAGAATAAAGAGAGAGTGGTGAAGAAGGTCATACAAAAGCAAGCTTGAACAAGTGAGTCTTCAGCTGCTTTTTAAAGGAGACCACTGAGTCCACTGATCTCAGGCTCAGGGGGAGAGAGGTCCAGAGTCTGGGGACCACAGCAGCAAATGATCTGTCACCTTTGGTCTTTAGCCTGGTGCTGCACAACCAGTAGGCTTTGATCACTGGACCTCAGGGACCTGCTGGGGGTGTAGGGACTAAGAAGATCACCAATGTAAGATGGTGCTTGTCCATGTAAGGCCCTATAGACCAGAACCAGGATCTTGAAATGAACCCTGAAGTTGACTGGCAGGCAGTGAAGCTGGAGGAGAAGCGGGGTGATGTGGGTGTGTTTGGAGGACTTGGTCAGAAGCCGAGCACAGGCATTCTGAACCACCTGTAGACGGTTCAGGGAGGTTCTGCTCAGACACGTGAAAAGAGAGTTACAGTAGTCTAAGCATGAGGAGATGAAGGTGTGGATAACTGTCTCAAGTTCAGAGTGGGACAGAATGGCACTCAGCTTAGCAATGTTCCTGAGATGGAAGAAGGAAGAGCGAACAAGAGAACTGACATGAGAATCCAGGGTAAGAGCTGGGTCAAAGGTCACGCCAAGATTCCTGACAGAAGGTTTGGTGTGAGAAGAAAGCTGACCAAGAGAGTCTCTGACTTTGGGAACCAGCTTGTCTGGGGCACAGATGAGGATCTCAGTCTTATCTTCATTCAGCTGTAGAAAGCTCCCAGCCATCCAGGTTTTGATAGAGTCTAAGCAGGTGTGTAACAGCTGCAGCTTAGACATCTCATGGGGCTTAAAGGAGATGTACAGTTGGATGTCATCTGCATAAAGATCTACACACATGTAGACGGTGAAGCAGCACTTCATGATCTATCGTGTCAAAGGCAGCCGTGAGGTCCAGCACAAGTAACAACACAGAATTACCGCTATCAGTAGCTAGATAAATGTCATTTAGCACTCTAACCAGTGCAGTCTTCGTGCTGTGTAGAGCTCTGGAGCCAGACTGGAAAGTCTCAAAAATGGCATTCTCATCCATAAAAACCAAGAGCTGGTGGTAAACACATTTCTCCAGTACCTTACTTAAGAATGGAAGTTTAGAAATGGGCCTGTAGTTTGCAGCAATTGTATGATGAAGACAGTAGAACAGGCGGTTTCGAATAAGACTGTGTTCTGGACCTGGACCAACAGCAGGTCAAACCAGACTCACGCAGTAAGAGCAGAGTAGAGGAGGTCAGTTTTACAACTAAACCCGATCAAAGCTATGTCTGTCAGTTCTGGTCTGCGCACGATCAACCAGATAGTACGTGATGACCTGCACATCAGAACAGAGGAAGTCATCTAGTGCTAGCCTCACGTTCAGCTATTCTACATGAAAACACACAATCTGCAGAGAGATGTGAGTTTCTGACAGATCTGGAATCAGAAATTCCTCCATAAAAAGTAAGCCATGAAGTAGTGCAGGTAATGAACCAAACGTTAAAATCTGCTCCATCCAACTGATGCTGGTTAAGCTCGTGTTGGAGCTACTGGAAGCTGAGCTAGTTGAAAAATAGGAATCGTAAACAAATCCACAGAGGATCTGCTAAATGATGAACTCACGTTACAATGATTCATAAACTATTGTTGCTTGTCTCATGGTCAGTCCAGCTGCTTCAGACAGTTGTGCTAAACGAGTCCTTTTGGTGTCTAACCTAACGGAAACCCTCTAATTGTACCAGCCACTTATTTCTATGCTGCCTTTTGTCTCCTGGGACTCAAATCTTGACAAGTGAGGTGATTAAACTTATCTCATTATGCTTTATTATCTCAGTGGGCCCTGTGTTGGGAACTGGAGTTCATTCAGTCTTAAGGATTTATTGTAAAGTCAATTGGAGATGTGCACAGATCAACATCTTCTCAAATTGTTTTGCAGCAGAGTGATTATTGCAGCATCTTCACAGAGCAGCACCATGCTTCCAATCTTTTTTCCCCTTGTCCTGTCCAGCTCTAAAGCAATCAGTCTGAGTGCCAAAAATACCCACCCAACGCAGGGCAAAGCCACCCACCACCCCAGACCCCAACCAGACAGACAGCTCCCACTACTAGCCTCCAGCCCTGGGTAGTGAACCGAGAACAGAGGCGTGAGAAGACCCCTAGTCTCCCGTGTTGAATCATGCTGCCAGCCTGACTAGTGGTCCAACTCCGAGGAGCTAGATAAGCAAGTACAGGTGCTGAGTCTTGATCCAGCATCTCACAGTTTACAATGAATTAGGAATTTTACAAACGTCTCGATTTTCTTAAATGGGTCTCAAGATCTCTCGGTTGTTGCAGGGAGATTTAAACACCCCCAAGAGAAATGTGGAAGACAATATAAAAAAATTAACAAATTGCATTTGTAAACAAATACAACATAGAAAATAATAAAAAAGGTTGAACAGTATTGATGTTAAATCAGTGAAGATGTCTTTTTTTAATCACAACAAATGTTTGATATGACAAGGCAATCGTCACCTGCACCAGACGCAAGGACAAATTAAAGTTAAGTTAAACTCATGACACATAGATATTTCTTTACCCCAGATCAGAGCATCCTGTATCTCAAGAAGGCGTGTTTTCTGAGGTTGCCATGGTAATATCCCTTAACATGGCACGCTCCGATTGGCCAAGTAAATCATAATATGAGAATATTCAAACAGAATCACTCTGGTGATTCGGGAGTCGCATTCCAGCTTCTCATCATCCAGCATTCGTTCTAGAGAGCGCTTCGGAACGACCGTCCGGAGCGACACCTCTTTAACCCTGAGCATTTTTGGCAAGCTGCCAAAACCCTGCTAAAATCTGCCTATTGCTGACACAGCAAACGGTTCCTGTAGAACAAAGCTGATATTGTTCCGACTCCTTAAGAGTCCGTCTAGACGCCACGGTTCCAGCCATCTGTTGTGACCCGGCAAACATCTCTGGACTGAAGGGTCGGTGCTACGGTATTCTACAACCTCGGTGCCAGAAGTCATCTGACCTCTCTGACCTTCAAATCCGCAAAGAGGGTCTTCCAAAGGGTGAGGTAGACAGGCAGATAGCGTCTGATGCCTTTTTGATAAGAATCAACCTCATAGCTAAAGGGGATTTTAGGGAATTTTGAATTTTTATGCTCGCGATTGCCCCCTCAGGCCGAAAGCGTAACGGCAGCTTCAATAGTAGGCTCGTGCACGAGGCGTGCATGCTGTATGTGCACACTCCTTAACGAAAATAACAGCTGAGACAGTCCCGTGTGTGTGTGTGTGTGTGTGTGTGTGTGTGTGTGTGTGTGTGTGTGTGTGTGTGTGTGTGTGTGTGTGTGTGTGTGTGTGTGTGTGTGTGTGTGTGTGGCCCGGAGGACAGAGGACAGGAGAACGCGCAGCTAATTAATTAAATAAGTTGGTTCTGTACCTTTCTCTTCAGCACAGCCGACAAAGGTTTATGATGGGTCAGTCCTCCTGCATGCTCAGATCATTCCCTTCCCTTGCTTGAAAAATTGTTCCAAAATGAAAGTTGAACCCACATCTTTTTTATCTGTGAATTCAATGCCGTTCGGCGAGTCTCAAATAAAAATTTGGGCATCTAACAAGAAAAAAATATACCATTAATGTAAAAAAGAAACTCTAAATAACCTATGTTCACATCCAGAATCAAACCCGGATCTTCCGCACGGTAGTCCACTGTCTTACTGGGTGAGCTATAGCACCAGTGATGTCTTTTGAATCTGTAATATTTATATCCATGATGACAACTGAAACAACGTTCAAAGAACGGTTCGGAGCGAAAATGGCTTTTTGTTGCTAATTTGCAAGAAATATGTAGAAGAAAGTGGCTAAGGGTCCCCAGAAATGTAGCTAGCTTTGTCATTAGGCGTTAGGAACAGCGGCAAAGTGGCACTGCCTCACTCTCTGCTGCTAAAGCTACTGATAGCAAATGCTACGGGCTATGCCTGAGCGTGAACGCGCATGAAGCAGCCTGCTCGACCCGAGCAGCTCTCTTTTTCTGTGATTTTACAGAAAAACAGGCAATCACAGTAAAAATGCCAGGGCTCATTCTACAGGACCAGGGCATTGCAGGAGAATGTATGAAGAAGACATTTATTATTTCTATACATGTTTTGGCTGTCAATCTTCCATAACGTCCCTTTAACGCAAACCAAATTATTCCCTTTCACATCCAGAACTCAGCTCTTCTAGATATGACAGTTCTGATAACATCATATTCACACATAGGCACCATACATCACATCTCATCCACCAAGATCCATCCATCACAGTAAATATAAGTTAACTAGTCATGTTTTAATTGTTTGGAAAATAAATTCTTACTTTTACAAACCTGACTCTTTTCTGAATCAAGATGAAGTGTTTACAATCCCTGAATGAACAAAGAATCCTAGAATCTTCTGATTAAACATCCAACGACCAAGCAGGTTGATATTCTATATTTATTAGAGCATCACAGCTTATTGGTCATAAGTAAAGGTAATATATTAAGCTCTTAAAGCACTACATTTACCAACTATTACATTAATATGTAATGTCAATCATATAATTAATCATGCTACAGCCCAGAGACTTAGACCTGCTTCCATGTTATGAAACCGCCAAAGTTTTTCAACAACTGAGCATCTTTTAATTCATTTACAACAGGGGTCACCAACCTTTTTGAAACCGAGAGCAACTTAAAGGGTACTGAGTAATACGAAGGGCTACCTGTACATGACACACTTCTGAAAAGTTATAGTTTATTTTTCTTTTTAATTAATTGTTATTATTAGTAATAATAATAATTCAATGTTGATACAGTATGTCTGATAACATTTAATTTGCCTCTCAAATAATAATAATAAGGATTTAAGGCAGGAAACAGATAAATCTCAACATGTAACACTTTATTTTTATTTATCTCAGTGCATTTCAGTTGTCTCATATTCAAATAATCACCTCTGCAACATTTCTTGGAAAAACATGTCCCATTTTTACTTACTACTTCTGAAACAATCTTAATCAGACTTGGTAAGATGTCAGTTATTTAACCTTTCAGTCCTGCAAAGCACAACTTTTTACCACTAAATCTTTAGCATTTTTAACTAAATCTGTACATAACAGCTTGAATGTGTTGGAAATTTGCCATGCAGCTGTTTAGTCAAGTCAACTTTATTTATAAAGCACTTTACAACAGCATAAAAGCTGACCAAAGTGCTTAACAAGCCAAAAAGAACAGAAGTTCCCTAAAAATTCTAAAAATAAGATAAAACGTTCATCACAAAGTAAAAACATGATAAAAACAAACATATCAAACTGACATAAAAGCTACTAAAACCAGATGCATTCTCAAACTGAATTAAAAGCAACTCTTGAACAGACGAGTCTTTAAAAGTGATTTAAATCCCGACAGTAACGAAACCATCCTAATCTCTGAATTGGGAGTGCATCCCACAACCTTGGAGCGGCTACTGAGAAAGCTCTATCACCCCTGAGCTTTCTTTTGGTTCTCGGCACCTCCAGGAGAAACTGGTCGGCTGACCTCAGTGACCGAGACGGGGAGTGAGTAACTAAAAGCTCACACAGATACTGCGGAGCAAGGCCATGTACAGCTCTAAAAGCCAATAAAAGAACCTTGTACTGGACCCTAAAATCAACAGGCAGCCAGTGCAGCGAAGTTAAAATTGGGGTAATGTGCTCCCTCTTTCTCGAACCCGTCAGTAGGCGTGCTGCAGCATTTTGCACCATTTGGAGACGGGAGAGGCGAGACTGAGGAAGACCAAGGTACAGTGCGTTGCAATAGTCAAGGCGTGATGTAATAAACGTGTGAATCACCGTCTCAAAGTCATGACTTGAGAGCAGAAAATATCTGGCATATTTCTTTTTCTATTAGTGGGAAACCTGGCATTGCATGCTGGTCACCAGTTTACTGTAATCTGGGGTGTAACTTGATACTGCAACTCTGACTGAGTCGTGTAGATGAGAATCAGTAAGGCGTGTTCTGTGTTTGCTCTTTATGAAGTTCATGTCAGAAAAGGCTGATTCACAGAGATAAGTTGAACAAAACATGCTGGCAACCTTCATAGCTGCTGTGCACACACCTTTGTACTTCTCTGTATCCACAAGGCACCAAAAGTTTGGTTCACTTTGATGGGCTTTGAGATGGAGGTCGTTTTGCAGTGTTATAATTTCTATCTCCACCTCCCCAGCATTCAAGCTGAATGTTGCACTTAGCTGCTCAGCAATGCATGCAATTTCTACTTGCACAAAAGGATTGGAAATGAATGACACACACGGCTCAAGTTGATCAAAGTCATGAAACCTATTCTCAAACTCTTGTCCAAGTCTGTTAATGACTTCAGAGTATTTGTCCACAACTTTGTCAAAAGTCTCAGATGCAGAAGCATTGTCATTCAGCACTGACTGCACAGAAGGAAAGTGCAGCACCCTTTTTTTCTGTAAATGCACAGAGAAAATGTTCATCTTGGCTTTGAATGCATTTACAGCACATATCATGTCAGCAACAGTTTTACCTTTGCCTTGCAGCTCACAGTTCAAATGGTTAAGTTTCCCAGTGATGTCCGTTAAAAATGCAAGGTCAGGAATCCATTCAGTGTCCTCCAGCAACGAGATGTCGTCACCTTTGGATTGTATGAACTCCTTGATTTCACACAAAAGTGAAAAATAAAAATGTTGCAAAACCCGTCTCCTGCTGAGCCATCTGATTTCTGTGTGTAGTAACAGGTCGCCATATTCAGCTGACAGCTCCTCCAACAGCACTTTGAATATCCTGTGCTGTTTGGCTTTGGAGCGGATGCTATTTATGATCTTCACAACAGGAGTCATCACGCGCTCAAATCCGGTCACTTTTGAACATATCGCCTGCTGATGAATGATGCAGTGGTAATGTAGAAATGTTGGGAAGTCTGTGTCACCTTTGCAGTGCGCGATGGAACCTGCGTGCCGGCCAATCATGGCAGGAGCCCCGTCTGTAGTCATGGACACCAGCTTTTCTAGTGGTACTTTTTTTTCCACAAGAAAACTCTTAACTGCGTTGTAGATATCAACTCCCCTTGTAGTTGTCTGGAGGGGCAGTAATGTCAGAAGTCCCTCTTTTGTGGAGAAGTCATCAAAAACCATACGAATAAAGACCATCAGCTGTGCTGAACTGCTGCAGTCCACAGACTCATCACACTGGATGCTAAACCACTTGCATGTTGCCACATCCTGCTCCAGCTGCTCTGTTAAGTTCTCTGACATGGCCGTCACTCTTCTTACCGTTGTACTTGCACCCAGTTGGACGTTGGAGAGAGTGGAGATGACATCGGTTCCATTCTTCTCATCTTTAAATACAGTCTTTGCGATTATCATCATTGCTTCTTTGAAAACTTCTCCATCTGAAAATGTCTTCTTGTTCGTAATCAAAAAATGTGTGGCTCTAAATGACGCTTCTGTTGTTTGTTGTGACTTTTCCACCGGCTTCGTGAATAAAGACTGCTGTTTGCCCAAAGCCGCCTTTAACTCACGTGCTTTTTCTGTCCGTAGTGCGCTGCTAGGTGGGTAGCTAGCATTGTGGCTTTTATGACACGTACTGAAGTGTCTCTGCACATTGTGCCGCTTTGCTGTCGCCACAGTCATATCACAAATGAGACACACACATTTTTCTCTCACAAGCGTAAAAAAGAACTCCTCCTTCCAATCACTTTGAAAATTATATGTTTTCTTTCATTTTTCAGCCATTTTCGGTTGGTATCCAGCTCCTCATTGCAACGGCACCCGCCCGCTAGCTTAACGCCAAATCAAACTAGCAGGTCAAAGAAGGTTCATGTTAACGTCTTCTTCTTCTACGGTTTTTAACGGCAGCTTGCAGCCTGTGGGATTGCACTACTGCCACATTCACGTAGGGAAAAGTACTATTTATATGTTGATGGTAAAATATAAAAACATACAAAATATAAAATATTTTCGTTCTTAAAAATGATTAGTTCATAATTTCATTTTCAAATAAGCATTGATGCAACTGTGACTCAAAAAGAAAAGCAACACAATAAAAAAAGGGAGATATCAAGTCAAGTTCAGTGGTGACTAGTGCTCATTTTAGAACATAGCCTGCGGGCACCCCGCGGTTACCCCGAGAGCACCTTGTGACCCCTGATTTACAACAACTTTTCAAAGAAACTTTCCAGAGATGAATGGTAAAAACTACACATTTTCACTTTAATTTGTCTTAACAAGCTATTAACACAAAAGAGACAGAGTCACCCAGAATATTTTACCGAGAACGTTTTTCTGAACCAAGGTCTGTAACCGACATCAGCCTGTCTTCTTTAGAAGTGCGTCTTCATTCCCGCTCCAGCTGCAGCCGCTGAGAGATCTGTGATGAAAACTTCATCTGAGTATTTCCAGAAGAACACGTTTGCCGAGAGATTTGTGCAATAATCAGATTTTTATTTTACTTCCACAAAATACAAATTTTAGATCAGATATGACAGCTTGCCATCACATTTAAAATCCATTCCTCATTGTCTACAAGTCAGGCAGAATGGCCCTATGGCTGCTAGCAGGCGAGCAACTTTCAAGTGCGGCGTGTTGGAGACGCCCGCTATACAGAGTTTCTAGCTTCAGGCAGAGTCATAAAGCCATCAGGGCAAACCAGCCAATCAGCACACAGCTCGTTTAGTATTCATGTCATGGCCAAGTGGGTGGGGAAAACAAATCTTCCATGGTAGATCTTTATTAAAATTCAGTATGTTACACAGATGCTAAAACAACAGTTTCCAGTTCTAAACAAGTTGTTCTAGAACCCTTTTAGAAGGTTCTCATTAGATGATGCTTACTTCTTTCCCTCATCCTTCAGCAGCTGTTGTTTTTGCATCCTAAAAGAACTGAAGACTTAACTAACCTGTGAAGTTTGTGTGTTGGCCAACATGTACAGTAAAATATCTACCAACAGAAAATGAACGAGGATGCAAAAGGAATAATTCCATAAGAATAAAATAAAAGTGCAAGTGTCCTCTCTGCTGAGAACAGCATGTGTGTGAATCTGATGGTCTTTTGTTTGTGCAACTAAGTGTGCGTGTGTGTGCGCGCATGCATGTGTGTGTGCACGCGCATGTGTGTGTGTATGTGTGTTGATGTCAGAAGGCTAATGGGTTCTTACACCATTTCCATTTCAGCCCCTCGTCGGCTGCAAACTCCTCTGGCTCAAATTGAGGGGATAAGAGCTCTGTGGTGAGCCGAAGTCACAAGTACTAAAAGGTCCCCGTCAACACAACAATATGCTCCATCTCCTCCTGGACATTCTGTTAGCTGGGGGTCATTCTAGAGAGAAAGGTTGCTTCAGGGATGGTTCAAGAAATGATCATCGATTTCTGCTGTGTGCTGGAAGCTGGAGTCAGTCACATGCACACGTTTGCATGAAAACCCAATAGTGCACACAAAACCCAGATGCTGTGTGTGTGTGTGTGTGTGTGTGTGTGTGTGTGTGTGTGTGTGTGTGTTTGTCTGTTTGTGTGTGTGTGTGTGTCTGTGTGTGTGTGTGTGTGTGTGTGTGTGTGTGTGTGTGTGTGTGTGTGTGTGTTTGTCTGTTTGTGTGTGTGTGTGTGTGTGTGTCTGTGTGTGTGTGTGTGTGTGTGTGTGTGTGTGTGTGTGTGTGTGTGTGTGTGTGTGTGTGTGTGTGTGTGTGTTCACTAAAGACACTGGAGTATCTCATTGATTTAGCAGAGCAGAAGAAGTGATGAAAGGCCAGGTGTACTTGAGAACCTGTCCTATGTTCTTCAGTCACGCCTGCAGAACTCTCCACCACCCCTTCCATCTACCTCAAGCAGTCTAATGCATCGTTTCAAAGGCAGAAGCTCCCACTACAAAGAGGACCTCACACACTCTTCTTTTTTCTTTTAAATATTTCTTTAGTTTTCATGTGCATAAAACTCAAATAAGCCTAAACATTATTACAATTTTTACTTTTCCTCAAAATGCTTCACTGTTCTTCACTTTTTCTTTCCTTTTATGTTTTTGCACCACTGCTACTTTTCCCTCTCCCTGTCAGAAATCCTCCTTTACAATTTGTTATCAGTGATGCACTATCATCTGATAAACTTTCAGTGCTTCTTACCAGTTCAACTGCAGGGCTTTTCCACCAGAGGAGTCGCAGTGTCCCACCAGGGATGGTTCTACAACCGGTTCTCGACTGGTTCTTTGAGAAACAGAAATACGTTGGTTTTCTACAGTCAGAGAGACAGCTCAGTTGTAAAATCACCTTAAATGTCTCTTCCAGTAATTATGTTTTGTATTCTAAGTAGAGGGTCATATAAGGACATCTACCAAGCAGATGTCTTAAAATCTCCATCACTGCGTTTTACAAATATTATTCTGAACAAAAGTTGGTGTGTCTGTTAACCCCTATATCATATTAGCTACACACACTCCCACATTCCCTACACCTCTATTTGTTTTGCAGGATTAGCAGAACTCTCAATATTCTGCTTAATTCTGTACAAGTGCACCTTTTTGTGGAGGATCTAAGTACAGTGGGAGATACGTACCAGTTGAATTTGTTGTTACTGTTGTAATAATGTATATTTGTCAATGAAATGTCTTAAATATATATATATATATATATATATATATATATATGTGTGTGTGTGTGTGTGTGTGTGTGTGTGTGTGTGTGTGTGTGTGTGTGTGTGTGTTTACTGGCATCAGTTTATAAATAGACCAATTTCTTGGTAAGAAAATCTATATTTAATGTATCAAGATTTAATGTTTGAAGCAAGATTTACAAACACAAACTGACGATAATGAAAGTGCCCTCGACATTTATAAATGATGGACAACAAAACAGAAAAAATTTCAGTTGAACTACTTTTTTGCAGAGTTCTGTCCTGTTTTAACTTTGTGGATGAAGACTAAAAAAAACCCATAAGCTCACCACTCGTGGGAGGGGCCAAAGGGGTCGGGTGCAAAGGCGGGGAGCTACTAGGCAGTCTGATGTGTCCAGTGTCCTTGAGAGGGGCTGGACTCTGTACCACTTAGGAGTTGCCCCCACTGGGAGGTGCCACGTAGGGGTGGGCTGGGTTCGGGTAATAAGAGATAACTGAGGAAGTTCAAGGGAATCAGCTAGGGCATTTAAAAACCCAATATTGAAGGGTGTCTGATGAAGAATGGTTTTACAGAATTTCACAGTCATCTGTTCAACAACACCAGAAAAAAACTAGAAACCTGTCATGTGGTGGAGGTTGTTGTAGGACCCGAAATGCAAGAACATCCAGAGCAGTCAGGTAAGGTTTCAAAAGTGTTTATGAAAACCGGGGTGTGGAGCAGGAGCAGTGACAATAAAACTGGCATCTATGAGGTGGTGAATTAGCAACACCGCTGGCCCACAGCGTAGCTGCAGCTTTGTACGTGATGGCTAAATTATTAATAAATGTGGAGTTTAAAGTTTTAAAATTGAGCTCTATTGGACTTACATCTTAACATTTGTTGTATTTAATCTTCATTTGCAGCCAGGAGCGTTTCACTGATGTCAGCATAACAAGAGCTGGTTATTGATTTTAGAAAGAAAAACAAACATTCTCTCCAGTGGTCATCAAAGGCCAACCTGTAGAAACTGTGGAGACATATAAATATCTCGGGGTGTACCTCGACGATAAGTTAAACTGGAAAAGGAACAGTGATGCTGTTGTTAAAAAGGCCCAGTCCAGATTGTTTTTTCTTAGGAAGCTAAGATCCTTTGAGATAAGTAGGAGGCTCTTGAATGTGTTTTATCAGGGGATTATGTCCAGTGTGTTGTTTTATGCTGTGTTGTGTTGGGGCAGGAGCCTCACTGCTGAGGACAAAAACAGGATCAACAAAATGATCAAGAAATCTGGCTCAGTGGTTGGGCAACGCTTGGACTCATTTGACATGATCATCGACAAAAGGATGAAGAGTAAACTTAAGAAGTTATGTCTCTGGAGGATCACCCCCTTCACCACATTTTTAAGGATCTCGGGAGCTCTTTCAGTGGGCGAATGTTAATGCCCCGATGCTCCACTGAACGTTTTAGGAACTCTTTTATCCCAGCTGCAGTGCGTTTTTACAATGAGCATTTTGTATGATTGTATATTTGATATTTTTATATTTTATCAGGACCAGTGAATGTTTTATTGTGTGGATATGCATGTTGTGTTTACTTGTCCAAGGCAACTCAATTTCCCCCTTGGGGATTAATAAAGACAACCTTGAACCTTGAACCTTGAATAATAAATAAGAATAACTATATCAGCTTTTATCAGGGATAAATTATTATATTATAATTAACATGAAGTCCTCTTCATGAATATGTTAAAATAGCCTTAAATTACCTGACAGCTGCTAACGTAATACATGTAAAAGAAAATACTTCATTGATGTGACTATATATTTACTCGGGTCAGATGTGTCAAACACAGTAACATTTGATTTAAATGGCACAAGCAATGTTTTGTCCTTGGTGTGCAATAGTTGTGCTAAATGTATATTTGTGACAAACTGTTTATAGCATTAACTGTAGGGTCATGTGACCGCCACAAACGTATATTCTTCAAAGTCACAGCTGCTCAGCATAAAGCAAAGTCCTCCAGTCTAAAAACATCCAGACTGTGGAGCAGAACATGAAAACATACCGTATTTTCCGGACTATAATCCGCTACTTTTTCCCACGCTTTGAACCCTGTGGCTTATAATGAGGAGCGGCTTTACTGAAGATTTTCCTTCACCTGCCAGGGGGCGCTTTAGCAGAAAGTGAAACAGGTGGAAGTCAAAAGTGGAGATCGAAGAAAGTGCTCATTTTAATTTAGCACATGCAAGCAGCCGGCACGACGAAGAAATTTTTTCAAATCCATACCCCCTCATCATGGTAACTACATGTATGAGTTCATATGATGCCGCATTTAAGTTGAAGGCCATCGATCTGGCAGTAAAGGAGGGAAACAGTGCTAGCGCACGTAAGCTTGGCATGAATGAATCCATGGTTCGGTGCTGGAGACGGCAGCGGGAAGAACTCTTTCAAGCCAGCTTCACCCGGGGATGAGGACAGCAACACGGACAGCGACACTGACATCGCCACAGAAAAGGTATGTGACGAAGCTCTTCTGAGGCTCTTCAACTCCGACACTGAAGAAGAGGACTTTAATGGCTTTAGTGCGCAGGAGGAAGATGAGAGCGAATGACTTTTTCTGGTAGACAAGTGTGTTTTATTTACTAACCAGGCATGTTTTGTGTGCAGCTTTTATTTTCTAATCATCCAGGGCTTATTAATGCTGTGTCAGTGCTGTTCTTTTCTTCTAAACATGCAAATTACCAGTAGTAACGTGTCAGTTCTGTTTTTATTTTAAAACATCCAGAAATATGAATGCTACAAGTGCTGTTTTCTTTTCTACATTTGCAGGCACGTTCGCCCGTGTTTAAAATTTGTTTTGTTGAATTAAAACAACGAAAAACCTCCATGTAGCATCTTTCTGTCTAATTATCTTCTGTTATAGCCATACATGTGCACATAGCCATACATGCACTGTGCGCCGGTGTTACACCCCTCTATGGGCTCTGCTAGGAAGGAGAGGGGAATAAACATAAAAAGGACAAGTTTAATGCAAAGTAACCCTGACGGAGGAGAAAAAGGCTTGACCAAGCAAAAACCAAACTCAAAGTGTCCTTGTCTTTACAAAGGTTTTATTAAAAAGAAAGGAAACCAAAAGAAGGGGCCAAAACCCTTACCAAGAAATTAACCAAGATAAAATTAATTAATTAACTGAAAATGTCCAGAGGACCACCCACTATAATTCCTAAAATAAATCTCCTTTAGTAAAACGGACTGGAACTTAAGATAGTGGGCAAAATCCCCAAACAAAGGTTTGTCTAAAAGACAAACCAAACAAAAGTACTAAATTAACTAAAGTTGTCAGAATGGCCAAAATAGCTCAGTAAACCGAGACTTCAAAAAGGGGAATACCCCACCAGGTAATTTACCAAAGATGGTCTGAAAGACTCACCAAACCAAAATTACCTTCTAACTCATTATCCCAAACACAAAAAGTCCCAAGGTTACTTCTTCACAAGAAGTACGCAAAACAACTTGGTTTAAACCACAACACCGAGATAACCACCAAGGGGAGAGAACACACGTTGCTGCTGCAACCTACAAACATTTCTCTCCCCTGATGAGCTCCAGCTGGCCGCTTTTGAAGGGCCAGCTGATGAGTTGAAAAGTCTCAGCTGGCCGTGACTGCTGCTCTGGCGCTGTCCATGGTCCTGAAGTAAAGACAGCGTCCCAAGGAGCAGCTGTCCAAGGTGCTGCGCTGCTGAACTGCTGGTCATGAAAATGGAGTGCAACACACCACTGGGCTCCAAAACGGCGGCGGCCGTAACACTGTATCGTCTAATCTCGTTGTCTTTTTGAGTGTAAAGTTTCCATTTTGAATGTGAGAATGAAAAAACTCTTGGAGGCAGTCACAAGAGTTTCAGGGTTTCCTGCGTGAATATAGAATTAGTTAATTTAGATAAGTGAATTTCTTGCTTTCCCACATCCTGCTCCTCCCAGCTACACCCACTTTCTCCTTTCGTCTATTTGCTCATCATTATTCATGGTTCTTGTCGCAATGCTTCTAATTTTTTACTGTCTAGTTGATGCGTTTCCCCTTCTGTTTGTTTTGGTGTCAGATGCCTCTCTGCCGGAACTCTGCTGGTAGATCAGTTGTGAGTTACCAGTTATTCTGGCACCAGATGGTGAAAAGGGAATCAAAGTCGTCATTTCCCACCCTCTTCATTTCCCTAAGTTGTTTCTAAAAATGTATTGTATGGGTGTTATTGTAGTCCATAACCAAAGTGTGTTTCTGTTGTTATAATTTTCAAAAATATTCATTTTCATGCAGAAAATCAGAGAAAATGAAGTGATGAAATATGGACGTTGGCCCTGTTCTGGTAAAAGAAATCCCAGTATAAATACTTGAACAAGTTAAATAAACATTATTTTTGAATAATACTGATAATTATAAGACACTTTTAAATTATGTAGCTATCTGGGGGGGGGGGGGGGGGGGGGGGCTACGGGGCACTATAGCTACTTCTGGATTAGTCATTGCACCCCCATAGCACCCCCAGGTAAATATTAGATTTTTTTTTACAAATTAATTTTAATTTAACGTGTGGATGTGATAATATTTAGCATACAAAACAAAAATAATCAGTAAATTATCACATAGATAGTAAAAACTTAAACCAAAACAGGAATTTAATGTTGACCTTTGACCTCATTTTCCACCTGCGAACGAGTGAAAGGTAGAGCTAGAGGTAAAATGGATCGGTTTTTATTTCCCACATTTCCACGGGTTCAGTCAGAAACGAATGAATCTTTGGAAGTGATCTCAGACCCACAAAAACCTACGGATCTGGATGAAGAGAGTCAACCCTCAACTTCCGCAGCATCGAGGGTTTTGCCGCTGGAAATGCTAACACTAATGTTAGCTAACCTTGCAACACTACAGATGGTTTTCTGTGTGGCTGTATGTGTTTATGATTTCATGGACAAGTCAGCGATTGTTCGTATGTTTATGATGTACCTTAATGATTGTTTCAGGTGTTGTTGAGGTTTTGTGTACGCATGTGTATCTGCTAGTGTTGAAGGTGTTTTAGAGAACAATAGGTACGCATGACCACTTCCTTCATAGCACCCTCAATAAAAAGACTAGCTCCTTCATAGCACCTGCAGAAAAACATTTCTGGAGCCGCCACTGCTTTTGTATGACCTTCTTCACCACTCTCTCTTTATTCTGCTCTCCCCACCTATTCCACCTTCCTCAGGATCCACTGATTTCCATCTTTCCTATTCACTCTCTCTCTTTCTTGACATTTTTTAATCAAAATTGTCTCTTTTTTTGCTCATTTAAAATATATTTTTAACCATTTTCTAAATTCTTTTTTATATTTTTACATTTTTTTGTTTTTGTGAAGCGTCTCATGATTTTTATCTTGAGAGGCGCTATAGAAATCTTCTTCCTCTTCCTCTTCTTCTTCTTCTTCTTCTTCTTCTTCTTCTTCTTCTTCTTCTTCTTCTTCTTCTTCTTCTTCTATAAAGGGTTAAACATCATCAGCTTGAATTAAATTACTGAAAAGTGTATTAAATGTGGAATGAGCAGTAAAGCCAGTGCTTTGTGACATTTCAACCCCCACATGGGTCTTAATTAGGTCTTGTTGATGACCCAGCGGGTTGTTTGTTGATCTCAGCAATTATCTGCAGAGTTCGTAAATAACAGCATGAGAAAAAAACAGAATAAACAACTATTATTCTATAAATAATATTATAAATAACCCCTATGGAGGCAGGAGCGATGAAAGCAAAGCTGAGCGTGTCAGACTAGAATAATGGTTGGTTTTCAGCTTGGCCTGGCCTCCACACTCTGACACCATGATGGATTTTCTATGAATGATGAGTAGGGGTATTCAATAATGCTTTGTTGGTGTTTTATTACCGGTACATACATACATCATAACAGGCAAGCTGGAGGATATTTCATGAAATTGCATTAGTGAACACTTGGAGATTGAGTGGTGGTCCCTCTTACATGAGCTGGCAGACATAGTTTAGCGGCTATTAAAATAATTATTATTATATTTAGTATTCCCTCTCATTTGCTTGTGTATGGCAGAAATGCTGTCTCGAATGTGACGGGCTTTTTTACATTGATATTGAATTTTTATTCAGTGACATAATTTTTTGATATTTTTCAGTTAAAACACACCAATAAAAATTTCTTCAGCAAAAATTCAACTGCAGAATTTCAGCTGCAAAAATGTGTCATCAGATATTCAACAGCAAGCATTGTGAGTTCCAAGGTGACCTCCTGGTGGCCCAAGCCAAAGTAATCGTCACTCGGCTTTCAGCCAATCAAATTACACTTCTCTTATCATGTGACACCAGTGAGGCGACGTCTCGATCGAGTGACAACTCCTTTGGCTTGGGTCACCAGGAGGCCACCTCTTTTGCTGTCGGATTTTTCATTTTCTGGTGAGACTGTATTTCTTCCACACTCAAATTCAGCAATAATAAACGCACTGAGCTTGTTTTTAGCACAGTTATGTTTACTTTTACTCAGTAGTTTGCACACCAGTGCTCACACATGCTTTAGAGAAACTTACCTTTCTACACAGGAAGCTGCTGAGCCACAAACATCTTGTTAGACTAACGATGCTGCAAAGACCACATCAGCTGCATACTCCCTCTTTTATACTGTGTATCAAAACTACTCACACCAAACATGATAAATGATGTCTTAGGTGTGTTCTTGCTGTGTCGTATTTCTAATTCCATGCTGTAGTTCTTTTCTAAAACACAGAACAGTTTTGTTACCTATTTTCCCGCTACGTTTCGAAACTGTTAAATTACAAGCAGGGCCAGACTGCTGCGACTGGGAGCCCTGGCCTTCCAGATCAGCTCATTCTCCACGGGCGGAGATCAGCAAGACATTAGCTACATGCTAACACAGTAAAACAACTCCTAATAATAACAATAATACATTTCATTTAAAAGCGCCTTTCTGGTCACTCAAGGACACTGTACAGAATAAAAACACAAATCATTCAGTAAGTAAACATACGTAAACATGAACAAACAAGGCACTCTAAAATTCAAAGCTGATATGTGGTTATGAAGAGGTGAGTTTTGAGTTGTTTTTTGAATTCTGTGAATGAGTTAATGTTCTTGATGAGAGGGGGAAGGGAGTTCCAGAGTTTGGGAGCAGTGCAGCTGAAGGCTCTACTTCCCATGGTGCTGAGACGAAAGGAACTCCTACGTCATTGCTCTACCGCATTTTTCTTGCTAAAAATGCCTGGAATAACGCTGTTAGCTGCGGGTTACCATGTAGCTAATGTTCTGCTGATCACCAACTGTGGAGTAGTCTCGGCCCAAGCTGAGCAAGCAGCCCACTTGGCTAAGCGGCCCACCGGAACAGTTCCAGAATGCTAGATTGGCCAGTCCACCCCGGCACAGAGCTATTCTCTTCTCCTGTTCCCACACTGATCTGCAGCACCGGAATGGCAGCTCTGTGCTGCAGACAGAAGTTTACGCAACAGCATCCAGCATGAAAATGAATTGTGCATGCGGTAAATCCCTACACTGGCTACCAGTAAACCACAGAATGGACTTCAAAGTGCTTCTACCAGTCTATAAGTCTCTCAATGACATGGGGCAAAAGTACATGTTGGATCTCCTTCCAGTATATTTGCCCAGCAGGGCTCTAAGATCCTTGGGAAACAGTCAACTGGTAGAACCCCAGGTCAGAACCAAACAGGGTGAATCTGTTTGTTAAATCTGAAATTAATATCTACATTTCTTTGTTTGATTTACTGTGTTTGCTGTTCTTGCCTCTGAAAAGCACTTTGAATTACCTTTGTGTTTGAAATGTTCTATACAAATAAAGCTGCATTGCCTTGCCTAGTCATCAAAAGGAAGAAGACGGGGAAACACAGGGGTCAGAGAAAGTTAAACAGATCTACATCTAACTGTAAAATTAGCATTCATGGACTCACCCATCTTGGATTGTGATTGAGAAAGGCTTTTGATTTCACTGCTGCAAGGTGAAAGCAGAGCACGTAGAAGCTAACCGTTAGCATTAGCAATTCCACAGCATGGCGGAACACATTAAGGGTTTAGCTGAGATCTAACAAAGGCTGCGGAAGGGTGGCGTTGCTGTTGGCCAATCAGAGTTGAGATCTTTGCATGGATATTTATGAGTGAGAGTTCAAATCCTTCACTGTTATTGTCCGATTCCGTATCACCAGGACTCAACGTAACCTGAAAGGCTGATGGTCCCATGTCAGAGCACTGGTAGTGGGTTCCCAAAGGTTCAGGCCATGAATTTACCATCTGTTCTTTTGATTTTCTCTCCTCATCCATGATACTTCCAAACTGTGTACCTATAGCTTAGCCTAGCACACGTGCAAACAGCCAATCAGAGGGAAGTTCCTGTCCTTGCTACCCCTGACTGGTTCAGACCACAATATGGGACTGATATGTCTGTTATTGAACCAAAGATTTTTTTCAGGTGTTTCAGTCACATTTACAACTAAAATGATCAAAAATTTAAGCAGCTCAGAATCACATTCAGTACTTTTTAATCCCTTAATTTTTGTTAAATCAATTTAATAACTTTTAATGCTTCGTAGTGACCTGCGGAAACCCTGTAACAGCTGACTCTCATCTGGTGAAACAGACTGAGCAGGTTTTTGGTTTTCCTCTTGGTATTTTTTGTCCAGATCCTGCTTGTTGCATCAGGCAGTAACAGGTTCAGAATGATGCAAACCATTTGGAGGTAGTTGTTTGAGGACATGCGAGTGTTTCTTTTTGTATTGGGGGCATGTAAATGTTATATGAGGGGTTGTGTGTATTCTTCCTCGTCTGTGAGTAGAAAGCATAATAGAACGGGGAGTATTGAGAGGCTTCACTAGAATGTGCAAAAAGGATTTTGTTATTTAGCCCAAAAGATATCTTGTTTTAATCTAGATGCTGCAACAAAGGATTAATGAACTCTCCATGTTTCAGGTGCCATATTTGTTTCTGCCTTTCAGAGCATAATAACCGTTGTCAGGACTAAATGTACATAGTTAAACACGGTCCGTATATTTCATTCACTTTAGGTTTTATGTGTCCACATTAGTGCTGCTTCAGCCCGATCCTACCTGTGAGGATAACCGCGCTATCATTCCTCCTATGTTCACTTGTGTTGGCAGCCAAGAGTGTTTGTTCCTCAGAGAGCAGCGTTATGATGAAAGGATTTCACATTTTACTTGAATTTGGAAGTTTTCCTTTGGAGAACAAAAGCATGGCTGTTCACTAGTGTGATGGCGTCCAAGTGTCAGTAAACTTTATTAGAGTTGAATGTTCAGAAAAAACAGAACCCAAGGAGAGAAACTGCAATGCCTGAAAACATCTCCAAACATATTGGCTCAAGTATTGCCACAAACTTCTCTTTGACTTACATTTTGCAAAAGCCACTACTTTCATTTGAAATGTTTCTTTTAATGATCTAAATCATTATAGCAAATGTTACAACACTAAATAATTTCCACCTGGTTCTGATCATGTGATCAGATCGGAACATCCCTAATTAGTACTAAACTTCTTTTAGTTGAATATTTATGGTGGAGTAGAGCCCTGCACTGAAGCCCTAGGCCCTCGGGTCGGCCCGGCCCGAGGCCCGGGCTTCGGGCCAACGACTGTGTAATTACCTCGAACACGGGCTGGGCCGGGCGCCTTTATTTTTAATCGAATTCTTTTAAAAAACCTGAAACACTTAAACGCAGCAGCACCTGCCTGCTTCTCACGCACCGGCACGTTAGCTCAGTTAAGGTCTGTGGGGTTTATAAATGCGCCTATATAAATGAATTCTCAAACTGCTGATTGAAACACGTGCCCCTATTCTAATATGCCATTTTAAGTCCACTTTGATATGTCAGAAACCATTCGTTTATTCTCATGAAAATGGCAGCATTCTATTTTTCTGTGAATAAATTCGCTCTGCAGTTAAAAAAACAAAATACAGCATTCATTGCTGTTTTTTTCTAACTGGAGAGCGCATTTTCAGAGCGGCAGATTAAATTTACAAGCGCTATATTAATTGGGAACGTTTATTTAATCTGCCGCTCTGAAAATGCGCTCTGCAGTTGGAAAATTAGAATGCTGCTTTTTTTTCTAATTGCACAAGAGCGCATTTTCAGAGCAGATTAAATTAACAAACGCATCCAATTAATATAGTGTTCGTAAATTTCATCTGCCGCTCGAAAATACGCTCTGTTAGAAAAAAAAGCTGCATTGATGCTGTTTTTCTTTCTTTTTTACATATATATATATATATATATATATTTTTTTTTTTTTTTTACTGCAGAACGCTTCCCACAGATAATTAGAATGCTGAGCATCACGCCAAAACATTATGAATAGTTTAAAAAAAAGTTGGGCTCGGGTCGGGCCAGAGAATCCTGAAAACCTTTTCGGACCGGGTCGGGCTGGGGCTCCACCCCCTCGGGCTGGGCTGGACACGGGCTCAGATTTTAGGCCCGTGCAGGGCTCTATGGTGGAGGTTGAAATGAGCAGGTATGAGTTGTACTGTGAGGGATTTCACTCACACGGTGGCAAAGGTCAAGTACTCTTTTCAGCTGCTAATAGAACTCAATCCTCTCGATAGTAAATGTTGTGGAAGCAGCAGAGTATCTCTGATTTTCCTCTCCTCATCCTCTCCTGTAGCTAACATCAACCTGTTAGCAGACGGCATAGGGTCCTTGTTTGTTGTAGCTGTGTGTCCAGTGGTTTAGGTGGGAGAACACCTCGTGGATTAATCATACGGTTGGTGGTTTAATGCCAGGATTCTCCTGCCAGCTTTGAGTAAACCACTGAGCCCCTAAATTGTTCCAAACATGCAATCCAAATCCTTCGATTGGCAGATCTGTGTGGTAGCACGTAGGAGAAGGAGATGCTCTGCTAGATGGTCTTTTAGTGTGAAATGTGTCTTAAAATACAGTCAAGCATTTTATGTGCATCTAAATGTTGAATAACAGAAAATTTAGCTAATCGTGGAAAGAGTCTCAAATTCACAGAGAAATGGACTCTGATAGAAAGAACACACTGTTTTCGTTGGGGGAAAGAACGGAAGTCTTTATTTTGCTGTTTTAAGAAGCAAAAGGTGTTTACAGTAGGTTAGCCTGCTTTGACTTGGAACTGCAGCAAACGGAGCAGCTTTTAAAAATATTGAATAGTGATAGTAATAATGTATAGTAGTCACTTCTTTCTGGGAACCTTGCAGCTTCGATAAGACGTGGCCCTGACCTTTAGTTTAAGCTCTTCTCTTTAAGGTGTCTTTTCTTATCGTCTCTTATCTCTGGTGGGTTTTGGTTTTCTAATTTTAGCCATCTGCACATGGAGAGTGTGGAAATGTACGTTTGAGTCTTTTGGTTGCAACGGTTTTATAATTGTTGTTCACCCGGGCAGCAGGAAACTGACTTCCTTCAGAGTTTGCAGAAAGATGTTGTAAAACTACAAGTCTGCTATGGCCAGTGTGATCATCAGTCATCAGCAAACCATTTAAAAAAGCTGAAGAAGCTGATAAGGAAGGCTGGCTCTGAGTTGGGACTGCTCTGGAGCCACTTTGCAAGGCAATCCACCAACAGGGCGTCTTCTGCGCTCCCTGGCATTCATGAGGAATCCATTTCCTGACATATTGATACTTTTCTAAATGTGTGTCACAAAAATGCAGACAGTAGGCTACAGTCCCAGTAAGGATTCCTAAAATGTCCCTACATGAAATATAAATAACAAAATGTGTCAAAAGTGTTTTTTTAAGTACTTTAAAATTTTCCAAGGTTTGGGGAGATCTGACATGCAATGTGATTTGTTCCACACACCTAGCAGCCACTGCAAAATCTCAATCACTTTTAGTTTTTAGTTTGAATCTCAGGCCAGAAACCTGTTTGTCCTGAGTGTTCTGGGTGTAGAGTGAAGGAGACAGACCCTTAAAGCCTTTGCAATGGACACCAATCAATGCCTTTATACACTAAATGATCATAGTCAATGCACAATGTGATAAAAGCACAAATGATCTACTTGGAATCTTTAAAACTGTGAAGCGTGACTTGAATTTTGGCCAAAAGTGAAGTCGAGAAAACCCTAATTTGACCCCTGAGCTGACCTGTCATTAATTAGAAAGAGCAGTTAATTCTCACCCAGATTCCGGCCAGAGGAAAGGGTGAATGGAGTCCAAGAACGTTGTTGGGTTTGGCAACTAAATCTGTGTGGTCAAGTCAGATGAGTTCCAGTTTAGTCATCCATTCATTTCATCCCAACAGTCCATCAGATTTAAGAGTTATTATTTTTATTCCATTTGCACGCATAGCAGGGTTTCTAAAACAAAACATCCTCCCCCAAACAGTCTTCCATATCCATCCATATCACTTCACTGTTAGAAAGAAAATCCATCCACACCCAACTGCATTGTTACGCACATTCACAGGCATGCCCAACCTGTACGTGGCAGTAGTTTCACAGTTCCTATCCTACCAGAGTAACTTTACGTCTCCCTGTGCCACTTCCACAAAACACAACCGTCCTGATGTCCTTCGTCTGTGGTCTTCTACATACAGCTTGTAAAACACAAGCAAACAAAAGCGATTGGACAATCGAAAATGCCAACACAGCTCTGAGGGCATCTGTGCTGTTTGAGTGTACACGCAGGTCACGTATAATGTCAGAGTTTTTTTTCATGGGCAGTGATGTTGCAGAAGCTAAACCCGTGGTTATCTTCAGGCGTGGACTAAACAGCTGGTACCCTTTAAGCCAGGTGGACACTGTGCGACTTTTTCACTCGTAGCACTCAGCTTCAGCTCAAACTGTACGACTTCCTCGCAGGGCGGATCTCACGAGTCATGTGCTCACACTGTACGACCCAGTTCTCGCATGCAACCTGACTGCTAAAGCCGGGCGTACACTGTGTGACTTTTTCACTTTTTTGAGTCGATTTTCCACTCGTGCGAGAATCCACGAGATCGGGGCGAGTTTTGCGCCGAGCGTCGTGTAGTGTACAAAGAGAGACGACTAGCATCACGTGACCAGCTACCGATCAGCGATTGTGAGCTCGCACGGACTTCTGGTGTGTTTGAAATTTTGCTCGTCCCTTGTGAGGGTATCGCACTGTTGAAGCGGCGCTGCGAGCAGCTGCGACCCAAAAAGTACCAGAACCGCTCACGGCGCATGCGCAATCCTGCATCAACACCGCTCGCCCGCTATTTTCCCACACGTTGTTCGTTTTTGTTTCTACACGTTTTTTTACTCACAAAGATTGTCAAGAAAGCGTGTTTGTCGTGTTCATGTCAAATTAAACTGATCACAAAACACAGATTTACTTTCTTTATTTCGTTTTCCTCATCCAACCCCCATAAACCCCTGTGTTTCCTCCTGCAGCACTCCTGAAGGACAACAGGAAAGACAAAAGAGTCTGACGTGTTGTGTAAAAACTGCTATTTTTAGCATATTTTTAGGTCAGACGCTACAAAAATGCTACATTTATTACACAAACCATTATCGCTAAAGGAGTCAGAGGAGTAACTAAACATCTGACACAGAGAGCAAGAGATAGGAGACGGAGAAGCAGAGACAGAAGTAGCCACAGCCGTGCTGAGGCTAAGCTAAAACTGGAATGTGCCAAGTAACACATCAACAAGCCGCAAAGCTTCTGGGAGAATGTCCTACAGACAGATGAGACAAAGATGAAACTTTTTGCCAGGACATCAGCTCTATGTTCACAGACAGACGTTGCCACGATGCAGCTCATTATGAATGGATGAATGACTCACTGTAGTGTAAAGTGCTTTGGAGTCAGCTGACAGCTCTATATTAGGGCAGCCCATTCATCATGTGCGTTTGAACACTGCCTGCAAAACAAAGAGTTATGTTAAAAGTTTAAAAACGTTCCCCAAAGCAGCTCGAATCATGAAAACGTCTGGTTGAGTCCCCAGACTCGGGTCTCTCCCAGGTGTTACAGAGCCGTTTGTCAAAGAGGTCCAATAGTCATCCAGAAATCATCACATTCAGTATCAGTCAAACAAGTTATTTGACTTTTATCATGCTGACTATTTCTTTTATATACACAAACAAAATAAAGGAAGCAAAAATCCTTTCAGTCTGAGGAAGTTTTCACTCATCTGTGACCTTCTTTAGTATTAGACTAACGTTTTTAGTTATACATACTAATGTGTAAGTGTGTATTTAGTGGTCATTTGCTGGTTTTCCTTGTTTTCTTCCACAATGATGCAACCACCTGAGACTAGCTGGCAACTACAGGCTTAGCTTTTGGTCTTGACACATCAGCCCATGCTGCAGAGGTGCACCGAAACTTGTGAAATCCAGAAAAAGCAATAATATTTAATCACAAGTTTTTACTTTCCACATGTTAATTTCAGAAATATTTGTCTAACAGCATACTGTTGTCAAACTTATGTTCACAATAGTCCTACAAAAACATCCCAACATGTCTGTAGAGCGAGATGCGGTTTAACCCGTGCTTCTTTCAGCAGAAGAAAATCATCTACAGACACAGATTCAAAGGTCACAGTTTTTTTCTCTGCCATAATGTGACCTTTCTTTGAACATCCACAGGTTGATGCTTCTCTATCCTGACTTCAGTCAGTAGTCCACAACAAAAACATTCACGTTTTAGAGACCTAAATGCTGATCAATCCTGTGTGTTGGTGGAGGATTGATCAAGGCTAATTTATGCAGCTGAGTGACGTGGGCTAGTCCATAAAAGGGCACCAGGCCCAATCAGCCTCTGGGGTTAGAACAATGGCGTTGTAACATAACTGGTAAACAGTCTACATTAATATAGCACCTTCTAGAATCCTACCATCCCCCAAGACCCATTATGCTTGTGCCTGTGGTCTTCCCTTTCCTCAATATGTTCCATTAAAGGAATCTCCAACCATCTTTATGCAGATGACATCCAACTGTACATCTCCTTTAAGCCCCATGAGATGTCTAGACTCTATTACAACCTGGATGGATGGGAACTTTCTTGAGACTCTCTTGGTCAGCTTGCTTCTCACACCAAACCTTCTGTCAGGAATCTTGGTGTGACCTTTGACCCAGCTCTCACCGTGGATTCTCATGTCAGTTCTCTTGTTCGCTCTTCCTTCTTCCATCTCAGGAACATTGCTAAGCTGAGTCCCATTCTGTCCCGCTCTGAACTTGAGACAGTTATCCACACCTTCATCTCCTCACGCTTAGACTACTGTAACTCTCTTTTCACGTGTCTGAGCAGAACCTCCCTGAACCGTCTACAGGTGGTTCAGAATGCCTGTGCTCGGCTTCTGACCAAGTCCTCCAAACACACCCACATCACCCCGCTTCTCCTCCAGCTTCACTGGCTGCCAGTCACCTTCAGGGTTCATTTCAAGATCCTGGTTCTGGTCTATAGGGCCTTACATGGACAAGCACCATCTTACATTGGTGATCTTCTTAGTCCCTACACCCCCAGCAGGTCCCTGAGGTCCAGTGATCAAAGCCTACTGGTTGTGCAGCACCAGGCTAAAGACCAAAGGTGACAGGTCATCTGCTGCTGTGGCCCCCAGAGTCTGGACCTCTCTCCCCCTGAGCCTGAGATCAGAGGACTCAGTGGTCTTCTTTAAAAAGCTTCTGAAAATTCACCTGTTCAGGCTTTGTTGTGACCTTCATCCGCCCTCTCATTATTCTGCTCTTATTCTGCCTTTCCCGGAAATCCACTGATTTCCCTCTTTGTTGTTCTGAGACCCCATGTTGCAGCTCTTCAGAGTGTCAAAGAGGAGGGAAACTTACATCTGACCCTTTAAATACTCTTTCTCATAACTGGATTCATCTGTGAATTGAGGTCAAGGGTCACTGAGCTTACCAAACCAATTTTTAGTTCTAAATATTTTGGAATCAATAAAATGCACCTGCCTAATTTTGTTTAAACAATTATTGCACACATTCAGTAAATCCTATAAACTTTGTTTCACTTCTCAGATATCACTGTGTGTGTCTCCCACATGATACATTTAACTGAAATGGTTTTTGTTGTAACAACCAACAATTTATACCGGAAAATTATGAAGGCTTACAAGGCTGCTCAAAATTTTGCACCCCAGTGTATCTGATGAGATTATCTTTACAGCCATTACGGTAATCGAGTGCGTTTGGGGTTGTTGGAAGAGGATCTGATCAAATGTTGGTCATATTTATCCTGCCATGTCAACCAGGATCTACTAGCCTGGCCTGCCAGACTCCTCCTCTGTTTAATTCTGCACAGAGAAAGGGTCTGGAAACTCTCCTATTCAAATAACCCCACCCCCTGAGAACTCTAACCGAGCCAATCAGGGCTGAGCAGCGTGCGTCATACACCATGATGCCGAGTTTCTCATAAACATGGTGACAGAAGAGGAGTTCGCTGCGACTCTTTCCTCTGTTCTAAATGACTTGGACACGTCTTTAAAACCACAACAAGTAGAAGCACTAAAGCCTTTCTTCTAAAGAAAGATGTTTGCGCTGTTGCCAGATGCCATGTTTGACTACAGCTATAAAACTACAGCATCACGGACATCACACACAGCGACGCTCAGTTTCTCATAAACAATAAAGACAGCGGCGGAGTTCGCTGCAACTCTTTCCTCTGTTCTAAATGACTTGAATGTCTCTAAAACCACAAGTAGAAGCGCTAAAAGCCTTTCTTCTAAAAAAATAAAAGATGTTTGCGCTGTCGCCAGACTCCTTTTTTTAACTACAACTAAAAAACTACAGAGTGGTTCAGTCGGCATTTCCGTCTGTTTTCTGGTTGGTTCTTTTTGAGCTGCCTAGTCCCACCCCTCGAGTGCCTTTCTGCCTGTGAGTTACCAGACTCTCTCTCTCTCTCTCTCTCTCTCTCTCTCTCTCTCTCTCTCTCTCTCTCTCTCTCTCTCTCTCTCTCTCTCTCTCTCTCTCTCTCTCTCTCTCTCTCTCTCTCTCTCTCTCTCTCTCTCTCTCTCTCTCTCTCTCTGTGCAGAATTAAACAGAGGACGAGTCTGGCAGGCCAGGCTATTAGTTTCACAACTACACACACAGATCCAGATCTCTCAGCACTACCAGCTGGTTTGATAGCACTAAAAGTTTATTATAATGACTGTCAGCAGGTTTTCACAGATTTTGCATTGAGCATTCTGGGGCAAGGTAAACACAGGTTTAGGTGTATGCATGTGTGTGTGTGTGTGTGTGTGTGTGTGTGTGTGTGTGTGTGTGTGTGTGTGTGTGTGTGTGTGTGTGTGTGTGTGTGTGCGTGCGTGTATGTATGTGTGTGTGCGTACGTGCATGTGTGTGTGCGTGTGTGTGGGTGTGTGCACTGTGCACCTTGCTCGAGCACTTTGTAAAAATGTAAATCCTCTGTCCAATTAAATTAAGTGGAACACCTTTAGGGGCAGCATATTTTCTGCTTTGGTTTATCCAGCAACAATATTTTATATGCATCATTTTGTATCCATGTCAACATCCTGCAGACCCAGCTGTTCGTCCCACTGAGCAAACTTCAAATTGGACTAGTTACTTACATTAGAGGCCATGAAAACAATCCCAAAGGAAGCTTCTGCCCACCCTTTTAAAGCTCTTTCTACTGAAGCTCAACGTTTGAGAACTCTTGGTTTATTTTCCAAGGCACAAAACCTGGTTGTAGTCCAGGTAACGACAGTGTTGGTTTTTGGTCAGTGGTCCAGTCTGCAGCTGGCAGCAGCTCGGTCGGAACCGGCCCAAACCCTGGATCTTATCTTCAAGGGGAGATATACCTGGAGAATCTTTGAACTGTTTCAACTATGGCAACTCACTTACCTTTCAAACAGCAGTGTTTCATTAAAACAGTGAAGCAGTGATTCAGTTTTAACTTGATTTAAGCAGAGAAAATGGTACAGGCACAAGAATCATGGGTGGCCGCGATGGCTAAGCTAAGACCCCACTTCCCTAGCGGTGGGAGATGTTTGATTGTTTTTACCCATGATTAATCAATTTCCCTCTGGGATTAATAAAGTATTTTTGAAATTGAATATTTGAATTTGAAGAACACAAAACCGGGCCTGAACTTCCTGGGTTGTCTCCACAAAGTAACCAGCGCTTTAGCTGACATAACCTAAAACCACGTTAAGTTTTGGTATCTTCCTATTGTATGAAAGACAAGACTGCATGCCACGTCTTATTAACAGATTTAACAGATTTCACTCCACCCCCAAACAGCTTCAACAGGTACCACCAACTCCACCACCCCCAACCACCTCCACTCAGTCAGCCAATCCCTCTCCATCTCCAACCCTCCTCAGTACCACTCACTCCCCCCTCTGACCAGGTGAGGAGAGAACTGAGGTGACCTACATACCCCCTTAACCCTCTGAAGACAGGTGTTGCAGATGTGCAACGTTAAAACCTACCTACCTGGTTACTCCACATACGTATTTCATGAGCATTTTTTAAACACAGAAGTACCCCTGAAGGACTTATTTGTTCGTCCTTTTAGGGTTAATGTGGAAACATGATGGCGGCATCTGGCGCTTCACTTATGCTACGTGATTCCAAACATTTGTCCAGGCAGCAAGCTGGATAAAAAATTATGGGTTTCGAACACTTTTTCTTTGCTATCAATTTAGCATTTTTAAAAGCACAAATAATGGTTAACTAGCACACCACCAATCAGTGGACACGGATAATTTTCATCACAGCACATAGCAGAAGCATGTGAGGAGAAGTTCAGAGATGTTGCATTGGTATGTTCCATCTGAACAGCCTCTAAAATACCCTGAGAAACCTACAGAACTTCCCCCACCCTCAGTGCGCAACAAACATGAACTATTATAGCCTAGTAGCACATTTCTTTTTTGCAAAATAAAGTTTTAGTTTAATCCAATCAGTTGCACGTATACTGTACCAAATCGCTCCACATAGTGTCTGTTATCATTTCTGGAACCGAAACAAATGAGTTTTGAAGGTAGTACTGACACCCCCACAACATTTGGGTTAGAAAGTCTGGTCTGAGCAAATGTACTGCTACTAGCTGTACTTCAGTTGGGGCTGGGGCGGGTGGCTTTATTGGGTAAAACACCAGAAAAGAAGCCTTGTCCAACTCCAAAGTAGCACTGGAACTTCTCTGGTAAAAAAGGAAACACGTCTCTGTCCATAAACCAAAGGGTGACCCCTTTAACCTCGTTTAGTGTGATGGAAACCTCTTAAAAGTTTTATAATGTGAGACTTGAGTTTCTAATTACATTAAATGACTTGGCTGGAAATGGGATCTGAAAGCTGATAGACTGGCTGATAGTACTGTACTGTGGCCATGCCCTTCATTAGCACACACACACATGCAGAAGCAAACATGAACCAGGACTGCTCACACTTCATGGAAATGCATTTAGATCAGCCACACTTATCCACATCCTCTTCCAGTCACTAAACACAGCTCGGCATAAACTCCATCGATTTGTCTGTTGTTGCCTTTCTCTCCTTTCATCGCCTCATCAGCGTTCATCTCTGTGGTGTACCGCCAGTCCGTTTCCTAATTGTATTTTTTTCAGCAGAGAAAAAAAAACCCACCAGACTGTAGTCAGTGAATTTGTCACAGGCGTGTCCCTAAACCAGCTCTCAGCGCTGCACTTATTACCTTAGCTATAGTGTGCTGCATCAGGTAATTGGATGATAAGGCTGCAGCTTGCTGTGCACTTTGCTGTCTTTTAGAGCTTAGCAACAAGTACAGTCACAGACACACGTGTGGTGAGCATCATCAGTACTTTAAATCAAACATGTTCAAATGGGTGATGATAATATGTACTATTGGTGTGTTGTAAATTACCTTCTTCCCTCCTCCCTGCCACTCACCATAGTGTTGCTTGTCATTTGGCCTCATGCTGATCTTAAACTCTGACAGGTCTGGGGTTTGTTTCTCAGCAGGTGAGTGATTCTTGGAATCATAAACTAAAGGAAGCAGCATCCTACAAGTTAACAGCATCTGATAAAAATGAGAGTATAAATTTCCATTTCCTGTTTGGTGAAAAATAATTATTTTGCAGACGTGGACGCCACAACAGTCTTGTGAGAACAGTTAGCTTTCTTCACACTACCATGAGGAAACCTCTGTGTGCTCTTCAGCAATCACCCGTCTGTAGTGAATATCATCGTTCTATAAAAGATGCTTCGGGCTTGAATGTTTTGTCCACCTTTCGAACTAAACTCAGAAATGTTTTGGAATAACTGATAAATGGATCCTCCAGTTAAGCACAGGGCTGCATATTGGGTCATTATAACACATGTGACAAATATCCTTACGCGTTTTGATCACATTCAGTCAGTGCTCCATAAATCTTACATCATTTTAACTTTTTCAGTAATTTTGGCACAAAGAACTTGACCTTCATAGCTACTCGGTCTCAGTATCTTGGTTACTATGGCGACAGGAGCATACAGAATTTTTGCATGAGGAGGGGGTGTTAATGATCAACTTCCTTTTACAGCATGACTACTTCCTAATGAGCTTTTAATGCTGTGGTGTGAACCTGGAGGGGAAGTGTGTTTGCTGTGCCACCGACTCCTGCATTCCATCTGTTTACATGGGCTCCTTGTTTAGGACCATGTGATCGTTTGAGCTCATTGACTCTTCAACCCTAATGCCTCTTTTAGGTGCATTAAGTTTGAGTGGCCACCTGTCCTTAAAGGGACACTACACGGTTTTGGTGCTCTTTACCACCCCCAAGTGTCTGTTTTAAATCACTGTAGTAAAAGCGTGTTGTTATCCCTGTAGCGTTATGGTTTTATGCTCTTTTATGAAAGAGAAACCATGCTACGTATTAATTCGGAATATTAATTTTAATAAATCAATAACCAAATTTTATATCGTTCAGAAGACTCAAAGGTTGTTTTCATCCATAAACTGCCGATAATATCTGAGTGTCTTGTGTTTCAGTTCAATGAGGAAACAAGTTTGAAGGATTAAAAGTTTTAATTCTTCAAATTAAACTAATGATTTTGAAAATTGACAAACAGGAAATAACAATCACGTTGGTAACTTTGTGGGACCATCTTTTTAACAGTTGATATGCTGTTCTGGCTCAAATAGACCTTCTGATGAATTTATGAAGATTGAGAATGTTGTGACATGAATGTGTGTGTGAGTCTGATTTTGCTTCAGGAAGAAACAGGTGTCTGAGTGAAGTGATGGTTTGGATAAACTTAGGTCTTATCAGAGAACTGCATCAAACGCTAAAAACCGTGCTCTGTCTCACCGAACTCTTGTGGACCCTCTTTCGGATCCGGGCCGTGGAGGATGTTGTGGTTCATCCAGATGACACCGGCGGCTGACAGGAGACATAGGTGTCGAACGGAACCGGTCCAGAGTTGCCCTCGGTACACGTGGATGGTAGAGCGTTTTATCGATGCGCTTTCTTAAGTTAATTCACTCAGAAATCAAAAGACTCGGTAATGAGTCTGCGTTAGAAGTTGCGATTCAGCTATTCTGCCTGGCGTGGCAGAAACAGCGTGAGGGGGGGGGGGGGGGGGGTAACGAGCCAGCCGGCTCTGCCCCCCTTTCGGTTTTCAGGTCCACTCTCTTTCGTTGTCCAACACGAACTGCAAACATAAGACTCAAACTTACCAAAAACCTTTCTCTTCTCAAAGCAAACCTGTGCGTCATCAAATGTGTCTGGAGTTTACTGTGGGAAGGTGTGTGTGGGTGTGTGTGAATGTTTGTGTGCTTGAGTGTTAAGGTCAGTACCAAACATTCAACATTATCTACTTAAGTGTGGATTCATTAATCCATTATAATTACCCCAAAGCATACTAGTCATTCATTTGATTAAACACATTTATAATGAGCAAAATGATAATGGTTATTTTAACATTAAAATCAAGAAAAAGAAGTTTAAACTTTATGTTTTGACTTGGTCTGGGTACAACTCATGGAAACACGTCTTCTGGTAGACTGCAGGTGGTTGATGTTATGGTTTCCTCCCAGACTCGCTGGCGTTCAGGACTTAATCTGTGGGTGAAAGTTCTCAATGACCCAGCTTTGACCTAGCTGCGTCCAGCACCACCTTTGTGATAGAAAACCCATATTTCCTCACGTTACAGTCCCCCCTTTTTGTGACGACATGGTGGTCAAGCAGAGGCCACCTGACGTCACAACCACAATAACGTGATGTACTCGTGAAGGTAGACATCCCAGATGAAGGCAGGAACGATGAAGCGTCACTACAGGTCACGTGTAGAAGGGAGTCTATCCTGATCAGATGATTAAGGCCAAAACTGTTGCAATCATTGTAAAGTAATCCACTCAGGGAATCTTGAAAGCAGAGCTATTTCAATAGCAGTTAATTTTCATCAGCAATAATGCAAAGGTATTCAAAGAATAAGCAGCTCGTGTGCCACACGGAGCTGGGCAGGTGATGTATTCCTCAGGCGTAGTCCAGGCGAAGTCCAGCGCAGACCTCGACCCATCTCGAACCACGACCGAAGCCCCACGCGACAGAAACCAGTTGAAGGATGGTGAAGACGACCTCTCTGATGGAATGTAGTCCATACGAGCTCGGAGAAGGAGACAAAGTGAGACAGCCCACACGATAGATAGCATTTGATGCAAAACAAAGAAATCAATCAAAACCTATCTATGGGTGCCTCTGGGAAAATGTGGGTGCCTTTTGTGAATTATCTAAAGAAGAAATGTACTGCACCCTGTTCTACGTGTCATGTAAAAACGTGATGTAGAGAAAACACAAATAAAAGAAAGCAAATCCTAACTGATATGTGAAACTCAGCAGGCTGCACCAATTAAAGGCATGTATATATAAAAAAAATAATAATAATAATCATGAAAATGAAGGGCAAATTGGCTTGTGGCCCTTTAAGGGAAATAGTAACAAAATAAAATTAAATTTGTAATCAAATATAATCATGCTACACAAAGCACTAATAAAAAGATAGAGATGTAAATCAGTTCTAAAAATGTAAATCAGTAGGTTAGTAATCCCTAAAGATTTGAGTTAGTAACAGGACCCTGGCTGGAGGCAGGTAACCTGAAAAAAAAAACCAAAGGATATCACATTTGTTAAAAATTCATCCCACAAACGAGAGAATTTGTAACGGTCCACCAGTCAGTGGAAAAGAATCCGGTCAGAATAGAGTTGTTCAGTAAAGAGTTTTGAATCTGGTATTGCGGACCCACAGAGACACGAGTTTGGACGTATCTGTGGGAGCAGGCTCATAAGCGATTTGGTAATCAAACTGTTTGTATCTTGTGTTACGAACCCACAGGGAAACTTGTTTGAATTTACCTGAGGGTTCCGTACGGAACTGGAGCGAAGCTGATGGTTTAACTGTTAGATCAGAACCTGATTTTACCTGCTCAAAGTTGGGTTGCAGCTTTACGGAGGCGACTTTGTTGTGATCAGAAATAGTAGTGAACTGGAAATGCGAAACCGATGCTCGCAAAGCAGGAGGAGGCTCTCCACCCCCCTTTTGTTTCTCAAACTTATGCCGTGTCTGTGAGACAGGAGAAGCATAACAAAGAACAGTTCTTAAGCTCTTAAAAGCTTTGTTACCAAGAAGATGCACATTGTCACCTGAATCGTGCTGAAAGAGTAGGTGTTCAGATGTCCAAAGACCCGGAGGTGTTGGACTTGGAGGTTCTGAAAAGGAGTGATCCAAGGATGGTTGTGTCACGGGTGTCAAAGCAAATCTAACCATGTTTAGAATCAGATACAGACATGATGCTATCGAAAGGAACATGGTCTGTCCTGAAAACTGAAGCCAAGAATACTTTATTCCCAAGAATGATGGAGGTGCCCACACAGAATCAGAAAAACCCGGTTTAACCAGAGTAGTTACAGACTGACTAGAATTCCGCCCCGTAGAAGGTGCAGCACCTAACTCCGGGTCGGAGGTCAATGCCGTCAGCTGAATTGGTGGAAGGTCAGTGTCGATTTCTGCAATGACCCGCCCGCTCGGAGGAGGCGTTCCCCCGAGCAGCCTGAAGTCCGCCACGGAAAACTCAGTGCCACTCGGCACCCCCCTTTTGTCAGGAGGGGCCCCGAGCAGAGCATCACTGCACGCACCTACACCTCCCGGGCCGGGTGGCACCCCCGGGCCCGTGAGAGAGATGATCGCAGCAACCACCGAGCTTCCTTCAATATCGCCACTGACCACTTGACTACTGGAACCCGCAGGGTTTTCTGCGTCGTCGTGGTCACCTGTAAGAGAAATCACAGGAAAGAGAGCACAGAGGCCCGAGACTAAGTCACACCCCTGTGAAAGGAGAAAGGAATTGGCCACCGTATTAGCAGAGGTCACAAACTGAAAAGTGACAAGGTCATTCACATAAAGGTCAAGATGTCCGGGCACAAACCCCTTAAATGGCATGGTAGCTCCATCCGGAGACCACAAGTGTTTCACGGCGGCTGACGTTTCCATCACGCCCCGATAAAGAAGCTGGATTGTGCATGAGGCGGACTGACGAGTAAAACAGACCTCTGACTGAAGCGGTGGGTCACAGCCTGAAGATTTCACACCCATGCTGGAGAGATGGTCAGCCTTTAACATGGATGACAGAGGAGAAGCATTAGGAAACAAAGGGTTAATCACAACCTGTTTGTCAGAGAGGTTAACCATAGGCTCAAGAGATTTATTCAGCTTAAAAGTAGCAGAGAAAGTGTTGTTTATTTCAAACCTTGATGTTGATGGTGGGTTTTTGACCCCCTGGAAGAAATAAAAGTAAAGAAAAAGCGTTATGACTGCAAACAGCATGTTGCATGAATTCACGTCATGAATTGCAGACCAGAACCACCTCCGACCCAGTGCAGCTGGCACCGAACCGCAGCCACTAGTCCCCACTGCTCCCGACCGGCGGCACCCGCCTAAAACGGGCCCGTTCGGGCGGGCGGAGGGACCAGCGATGCTCGGCCGGTGAACAGTCTCCTGCGTCATGGCAGGTTCTGGAAGCAGAACGTCAGAGAACCTTACACCAGGTGTAACAGTGCAAGAAAGATTTTGTCGTGTCTCGTCCATCTCCCATTAAGTTCAGAGCAACTCGCGTTTTTACCTTCTGAGCCGACGTAAAACTCCGGGCAGATTCCTTAATATGTCTCACACAAACAAGGACTGTCCGTAGCCTACTTAACTTTATGACACAGGGTAAAACAAGGAATTGTTGATAGAGAAATGAATACACACAACTTCACAAGATGGAAGAAAAAGGCATGGAACCGAGCAACGGAGGCTGTGAAAGCCGACCCGTCCACCGGTCCAAAATAAAAATAAAAAATAATAAACCCTACGCTGCCGTGTTGGTATCAGATGGACAAACGTAGCAAACTGTAGATTCTACACACCGTAGCGATTTACAAGAATCACCGCCAATGCGGGTTTTGTGAGGACACAGACTGACTGTGCCAGAAATGGTTTGACAATCTAACGGGACGCGTGCCCTATTTGTCTAACTGTGGCTTGCTAGCTTAGCTCTCCGGCCAGGCCTAGCGTTCTTTGTCTGTAGCGGCCAGACTTAAATTTTCCCGATTAACAAGTAGGCATCTCGCCCCACTTTTAATACGGACTTTAAAAAGCGTACGCAATCTGAATGCAGTAACGCGTGACGGCCATGCTTCGCTTTACGACGTTTACCTAGCAATCAAGCTACGGTAGGTGTCACCGAGCATTCCGTTTAGATTCGGCTTCTATCAGTCGCCCATGCAATGGAAGAATTTTCCACAATAGCTCGCCCACAGTGTCAACACACTGAGACGACACATGAGACTACCCTCTCGCCGTACGCCTATTCAAAACAGTTGAACGCATATTAAAGTTAGATTTACAACTGCAATAACATGTTTACGAGGTCTGCATTCAGTGTGAGTCCTTCAGCTCTTGCTTCCATATGTTGAGTCTTATTTGACCCCTCTTCCGATTGGATGCTCTTTTTTTATTCGTTTTGTTTAATTAAATAAACGTTTCTTTGGAGTCTCCACTATGATGAACGTGACACAATCCTCTCTAGCTTGTATGTTCTGAAGTGTAAACATGGATTGCCATAAAGCGTTGCTGCTTCTCGTAAGATATGTGGCTTTGCAGAGTTGCAAACACAGTATTCTACCCACAAAGAGCGGTGGGGCTGAGAAACTATTCATTCATTCTGCAAAGGGTCATTTCAGCATCTACTGGCTCAACAAAAGTGTTTAAAAACAAAACAAAGTTACTTAGTGTACCTTTAGGAAAAGTTGTGCAGAGCAGGACCAAAGGCTTGTACGGTGAAACTGGAAAATGACAGTCTGGTGCAAACGTCAATTTATGTTAGTTATTTTGTTTAGACTGAGAGACCATCTAAAGGCCCAATAACCCTTTGCATGAGTGCTGGATTCAGTAGCTGATTAGACTGGGACACGTTGAGTCTAGAATATTGAATCTTTTTATCGATCCATCTAATTTCAACCGCTTATCTGGAGTCAGGTCGCGGTGGCAGTAACCCAAGCAGAGAGGCCCAGACATCCCTCTCCACAGCCACCAGGGCCAGCTCCTCTGGGGGAATCCCAAAGCGTTTCCTGGCCAGCCGACAGACATAGTCTCTCCAGCGTGTCCTGGGTCTTCCTTTAGGTCTCCTCCTAGTTGGACGTGCCTGGAAAACCTCACCAGGGAGGCGTCCAGGAAGCATAACCAGATGCCCGAGCCACCTCAACTGGCTCCTCTTGATGTGGAGGAGCAGCGGGTCTACTCCAAGCCCCTCCCGGATGACCGAGCTTCCACCCTGCAGAGAAAACTCATTTTGGCCGCTTGTATCCGGGATCTCGTTCTTTCGGTCACTACCCAAAGCTCGTGACCAAAGGTGAGGATAGGAATGTAGATCGGCCAGTAAATCGAGAACCTCACCTTCTGGTTCAGCTCTCTTCATCTCTCTTCACCATGACAGATCGGTACAACGCCTGCATCACTGCAGACGCAGCACCAGTCTGCCTTTCAATCTCACGCTCCAGTTTTCCCTCACTCGTGAACAACACCCTGAGATACTTAAAGTACTCCACTTAGGGCAGGACCTCATCCCTGACCCGGAGAAGGCATTCTACCCGTTTTCAAATCAAGATGTGACGAACCTCGTCCCTTCGGTCCGTCATCCCATCTTCCCCTGAGCTGTTGTCCCCACTGAAAAGGATCCAGCACCAGGGACAGCGCCGGGAGTGGCCTGCTCACACTCTCCAGCGCCCCAGCACCCTTTCAGGACCTCGGAGAGAGGCACGCCGGCAAAGACCGCAGCTGACCTGCATCAGCCATCAAGCAGCTCTCAGGACTTAAAAGGAGGAACGCAGCAGACAGTCGAGGAGATCCTGGATTAGCTGGAGATTCTCCTAGCTCACGGACACGTTTTGCTACCGTTACCAATCGGGTTTAAGGTTGTTTACACCGTTACCGTTTGGGTTTAAGGTTGTTGCTAAAGATCCAGGAGTAGCCTGAGATTCTCCCTCGCTCATTATTTGTTTAAGGTTTTCTACTAAGGATCCAGGATTAACCTGGGTTCCTTCTGAGCGTGTTTCACATGCCTTGCTAATGGTAAAGCCTTTTGTGGGGTGTTTGCTATATGGTTTTGACTTGATTATCCTCTTTAGAAGGATGTAGCTGACTGAATGTCAGTTTCTGATCTCGGTGGTTTTCTTTTATCCCCATAGGACTTCTGAGTTGGGGATATTTATCGTTTAGGTGGTTGTCATCTTAGTTTGGCAGAAAGCCTTTTCATAAGCAGTTAGTCTGCTTATGTTTTCAGTTCCCACCTGTGTGTGTGTGTGTGTGTGTGTGTGTGTGTATGTGTGTGTGTGTGTGTGAAACATAATGTTCTTATCAAAACCCCACCCTGCCTACAGCCTCCACAGAAACGAAACACAATTGGTACTCGTCGCCAGGCAACATTGTCCAGTATCTTTGGGACACAGAGCTGCAGGCTGAAAACACTAAAACACACACACACACACACACACACACACACACACACACACACACACACGTAGTGACCAAAAAAACCTCTTGTGATTTTCACGTTCTGGAGGGTAAGCTGAACGTGAATGGACTTTGCGATTATAGTTACAGTTTCTTTGTATTTTAAAGCAATTTAAGTTTACCTCTTCTGGTCAATAAAAGGTGTGAAGTAACACAAAGTAAAAATGTTTGGTATTTATACTTGACTGGAGTAATTATGCATCAGCTAACGTTTAACTTCTACCCCTTGCTGTCATGTTGGGTTGTTGTTTTTTGACCCACGACATGCAGAATCACACAAGAGGCAGAAGGTAAGTAAAAAATTATTTATTTTTGTTCGGTGGAGGTGTAGATGAAGGTCGGGGTTCGGGTGGTTCAGATGGAGTTCTGAAGCAGAAACAAGAGTGAATAGTTGCAGAATAGTGGGCACAAAGCGTAATGAGAGCTGGCTTACGATTTCCTGGTTGTTGGGGAAGCTTGAGAGGAGGGTAAGTCAAGGCTGGCTGAGCTGGTTGGGTGAGAGGCAGAAGCTGAGCACCGGAGTCCAAGGTGTCCAGGTTGGCAGGTGAGGGTTGGAGAGCAGGCGGTCAGGGGCGAGCGACGGGGCTGGCAGGCAGGGTTGATCCGATGAGTCTATCACTTTGATGATGGAAGTAGACTGGTGGACGAGAGGTACCTGAGGAGGTCAGAGGAAACAGGGCAGATCAGTACGAGGGAAGCGAGGTACACAGGAGACCAAAACGAGCTAGAGACAGGCAAAGAACTGGCGAGAATACAACCTAATACCGAGTATCATCCGGCACTGATGAGTTGTCCCGACACTCCTTAAATCCCCTGACCACTGATGAGCAGATCTACAGCAGCTGCTCTCCAGACACACCCACCTGCACACAGAAGGACTCGGCACAGGACAGAAGTTAACTCATCACTGGCCATGACACTTGCATTAAAAAATGTGTTACTCCTCTTTTCTTTCAGCTCATCAGTGTTTCTACAAAAAATCTACAAAGACAAAAAATGAATCCAGATAAAGTGAACTGGATTGCAGGATAATAATAATATTAAACATTTACCATTCTGTCACCCTATTGGTTTGCATCCGATCCATCACACACTATGCATGACACAACCTTGTATTACTTTTATACGTTATTGGTTTTGAAACCAGTACTTATTTTGTTTTCTGAAGTAAAAAGCTTGAATTGATGCTTCAACCTCTAGAATCAGAATCAGAAGGGTTTGAGAACCACAACGTTAGGAAACTGCTGCAGTACTTGGTGCAAGAAAAAAATCAGTGATAAGCAAAATAAGAATTAAGAAATAAACACAAAGTTATGATAAAAAAAGAGACAATAATTAGAGAAGCTAATATTATATATTGTTACTAGTAAATGTATACACTATATACTACACAGACGTATTGTAAACCTCAGTATCTATACTTCTGCCTGAGGATGGATTGTGGAAATGATGTAAGTGAATCTGGGGCTGAATCAGGAAGAACTTCTTTTATAAAAAGACTTAAATGTTCCAGTGAACAAAATTAATGAAGACATGAAACAGGAAGTTTTAGGACAATTATTCTTCATGTTCTTGTGACTAAAGAATAAAATGCCACTGAGAGGTTACTTTGCCTTTTAAATGTTCTGCTAATTAGGAGGCTGCAGCAAACAAACCAGCTGATATCTGCTGCAGGACAACGCCTCTACAGGAAGAACTCCCTCTCATCCGTTCTACACACACCAGCGGCGCCGTCGGACCACGGCTGTGACAGAAGCCCATTTAGTCTGCTGTCTAGAGGTGACAGGCTTTAGCTGTCTCCAGATACACAAAACTCATGTAGAGTGGTTGAGCAAACTCCCGCGCACCCTCCAGGACCCTCCTAAGGGGCCACCACCCCAGTCTGTCTATCCAGTGGCCCTGCCACTGATGTACAGCGGCTGACGCGATATTGCAGAGCCGCGTCAGCCAACACAGCCCCATGACATCCAGACCCTTAAGGACCTTCGGGTGGATATCATCCACCCTGGAGTCTTGCCACCAAGGAGTTTTGGAAAACCTCAGTGACCTCAGCTCCAGAGATAAGGGAGTCTAACCCAAAGTCCCCAGGCTCTGCTTCCTCACTGGAAGTGGGTGGGATTGAGGAGGTTTTTGAAGTATTCCGCCCACTGCGTAGAGGTCAGCAGCACACCGTCCCCTTATAAACAGGGTTGGTAGCACATTGCTTTCCCCTCTTGAGGTGCCGGATGGTTTACCAGAATCTACTCAAAGCATACAGAAGTCTTGTTCCATGGTCTCACCGAACTCCTCCCATGCCCGGGTTTATGCCTCTTCGACCAACCGAGCTGCATTCTGCTTGGTCTGCTGGTCCTCTGGAGTCCCACAGGGCAAAAAGACCTGACAGGACTCTTTGCTCAGCTTGACAGCATCCCTAACTGCTTGGTGTCCACCAGCGGGTTCGGGGGTTACCACCACGACAGGCACTGACGACCCTACGGCCACAGCTCCGGTCGGCCGCCTCAACAATGGAGGCACGGAAACATGGCCCACTCGAACTCAGTGTCCCCTGCCTCCTCCGGAATGTTTTGGATGTTCTGTCGGAGGTGAGAATTGAAGCTCCTTCTGACAGGAGACTCTGCCGGGTTTGACCCGCATCCTCCCCCATCATTGGAGCCAACTCACCACCAGGTAGTGGTCAGTTGACAGCTCTGCCCCTCTCTTCATCTGAGTGTCCAAGACATGCGGCCGCAGGTCAGACGAAACAATAACAAAGTTGATCCTCAAGCTGCGGCCTAAAGTATCCTGGTGCTAAGAGCACCTACGGACACCTTTATGTCTGAACATGGTGTTCATTATGGACAGTCCATGACGAGCACAGCAGTCCAATAACAAAACACCTCTCGGGTTCAGATCTAAAATACCTAAAGGTTGATAATGTTATAATACTTCTTCTGCGATGGACTGGCTCTCTGTCCAGGGTGTACCCCGCCTGATTGCCCGTTGACCGCTGGAGATAGGCACCATCCCCCCGCGACCCTACATGGACAAAGCGGGTTCAGAAAATGGATGGATGGATGGATGGATAATACTTCTTTTCAGGTTCCTTTTCTTAGAACTTCAGCCAGACAATGCGATGAGTGGAGGACAAATACGTTAAATTATTCATCCAATTCATTTAATTTTTTGGGTAGTTTGAATAATGTATGTATTAATCTTTTTAGCATTTTTATAGTTTTATAATAAAAGTTCAAATTTAAATCATTGTATTGTCATTTGCAAAACTTACTAAATACTAAATAGTTTCAAGTTTTTTCCAACCTATGAAGGGTTGTATTTAAATTATTGAATATAGTTGTGGGAGGCCTGTAGCACTGATATGTATCAGTGTTAGTTTCTACTCATGTATTATACTAGATGGTTAAAATTAACTAAACTTGAACTCCAGGAAAGAGCTGGTGTTTAAAGGGATCCACTGGGAGTCAACTGTTGCATCTGTCCTCCCTGACTCTCCTCACCACCGAAAAATCACTCATTTATTCCAACACGCTGACAGATGGTGAGGGGTTGATGAGTGGCCTCTTACTGAGTGGCAGGGTCAGCCTGCAAAGCAGCAGATGACGGACCAGTTTAAATCCACAGTTACCATTTCCTCTAACAAATGTAAGATGCTCAAAAATCAATGAAGGTTTGTGTTCAGACATGCAACAGTGGAGGTGAAATCAGAATTTAGCAAGACAGTCAGATCTTTTCTCCCTGTTGTGTTTTGTATCACTCAAAGCAATTGTAATGAATTAAATAACATGTTATTTAATAAGCCATTAAGGCGTAGGATTCCATAGAAAATATGAAATCCACCTTATGGATCTGTGAGGTTATTTTTAACCAGAAGATTGGAACTTTTTAATGCAGGGATTAGATAACAGCTTCGTATTCACTCAAAGACAACAGAAGAGAGAGAGTCAAGTTTAAAAGTTAAGAATTTTATTAGTAACAAATTAAACTAGACTGACTTTAAAAACTAAATGTATGGTGCAACTTAGGTGGATGAGACGGTGAATGGATGACGTGTGATGTTGATCAGAACCAGCAAATCCGAAGAAGCGATTTGTTCTGTTGGGAACTGAAGGTGATGTCTTTGCGTTAAGCTTTGGTTAGGAGATTCATAAACACATTCAACGCCATTTGCCGGTCTACATACCCTTAGCGGAAGTCCCCGTCTAGATCAGGAGGTGTAAAGGTCCAGCTTGACCTTATGGAGCCGAAGCCTGTAGAAGAAGCCACGGCAACCGACCACCCATTTTGAGATACTTACAGATCACGACAATTTGTTGGCGTCTGGTGAGACCCGAGCCTGAGTCTTGATGGTTCAGCTTTTAATCTGAAAGGAACCGTTGCAGCAGGTGGAACAGCAACATATTTTATCCAGCTTGTCGTTGGTTCTGTTGGTTAAAGAGGAAAGTTACGTATTGCCCACTCCGGCACTTTCTCTAGAATGCTTTGAACTGGCGTTAGAGATGACGTGGGCATAGTTTTATACTTCGGATGTTTTGGTTTATGGTCAAATGAAAAGATGACAGATTTACCAAACACCACCAAAACCACGTCTCTGTCAGATCTGTCAGATTCTGATTTGATCAGTGAAAGTAATGTGTCATGTCTTTTAACGCTACGTGAAATGAGTCCTGTTGGAACGTTTAAAGTCATATTACCTTTATATTCTATGTTTATAGGAATAAAGTAATTAATATTTTGATTTCACAGATCGGTCACATCTTATTTATTGACTAACACTTGGTTGGATTAGCTTTATTAAAATGGAGTTCTTTGATTAATAAAAAAAAGAGTCCATTCTTCATTCTTCTGTTGAGCTGAAAATAAGCAGGTTAGAAGCAAATGCATGAGACCTTGAGACCATATCTCATGCAGACTAGTCCTGTGTCAGAGGAGAGGGGGAAAACAGTCATTTCATTCTGTTACACAAAAGAACCAGTGAGCAACCCAGCTGCAGCATTTGTGTCTCTGTGAGTCTGCATCACAACAAAGGGAGTCTGATGTTAAAAACAAACTCCCAAGTTGCCATTCAGGTCTTTGAAAGTATCAAGTTTGTTAGCAGGACGAATAATTGTGAATGTGGTGCTGTTACAAAAATCATTCGTATGTGAAGTGATGTCAAGTCCTAAGTGAGTTATCTGGGGGTTTTTTGTGTGCAATTACTTTTGCACATTCGCAGCGCTTCCTCTCTTTGATGAAATATCTATTTTGCCCCGTGGTCATCCATAACCGTAAATTAGAGCTAAACTTTTGAGCGTTTTTGTCACTTAGGCGACATGTTTACTGCTGAGCTAATGCGTAAGCTACACAACGTAAGTGGTGATGTCATTCATGTCGACTGGAATTGATGTGGGAATCGTTGCCAAATATGGTAGATGTCATCCGCATAAAGATGGTAGGAGATGCATTTAAAAGAACTCAGAATGTGCTGAAGAGGAGGAGGAGGAAGAGTAGAGGCCCCCGCACAGTGCCTTGTGGGACACCATGGGTGAGGGTGTTGGTGGAGGACCTAAACTTGGAGACGGCCACAGAGAAAGAATGCTCAGACAGATAAAAGGAGAACCACTCCAGAACAGATCCTGATAGCAGGTGATGGTCAACAGTGTCAAAGGCTGCAGTCAGGTCCAGCAGGACCAGAACAGAACAGTCCCCTGCAGAAAGTCATTAGAGACCCTAAGAAGAGCTGTTTCAGTAGAATGAGCTCTACGACCTGACTGTAAGCAATCATAGATGTTCTGTTCATCAAGAGCAGCTGTGAGATGTTTAGCCACAACCTTTTCCAAGATCTTGGAGATGAACGGAAGTTTAGAGATTGGTCTGAAGCTGATCTGAAAAAAAAAGACACTTGCAAAAGTTTCAAGACGTTTTAGAAAATCCAGTCTCTAAATACTAAGATGTTCCTTTTTATGTTGTCTAAACGTGCAACATCACTACATGCAGGTGTCTTAGAGATTCTTAGAAACGATTGCTGATTGGCTGCACCTGGCGGTAAGGCGTTTCCGGTTTCCTGTTTTCAGTGTTGCACTATGTGTAGCTGTTTGGTTTTTGGAGCTCGCTAAAACTGATTTAATTTCTCTGTTCTAGGATATCTCTGAGTTATTGTAGCACATAAGCACGCTAAAACTCACATTTTCTTTTGTTCCGCCTAGCTTTTAGGGAACCATTTGAGTTTGCATGCATTTGAACAGTTTGCTTGTCCAGCTAGCTTAGCCTCAGCACGGCTATAGCTACTTCTGTCTCTGCTTCTCCATCTTCTATCTCTTGCTCTCTGTGTCAGATGTTTAGTGACTCCTCTGCCTCCTTTAGTGATAATGGTACGTGTAATAAATGTAGCATTTTTGTAGCTTTGGAGGCGAGGGTGTCGGAATTGGAGTCCCGGCTCCGCGCTGTTGAAAAACCCGTAAACAGCCGTAGCTACTTAGCTAGCACGGGCCTAACTAGCTCAGAACCGCCCCGTAGCGGTCCTCCAGCAGAAGAACCCGAGCAGCCGGGACCTCAGGCCGGCTGGGTGACAGTACGCAGGAAGCATAGAACCCAGCCCGTGGGCCACCACCAACCCGTCCACGTTTCTAATAGATTTTCCCCGCTCAGTGACGCACCCACTGACAAGCCGACTCTGATCAATGGCAGCTCCATAGTCAGAAACGTGGCATTAGAGACTCCAGCAACCATAGTTAAATGTTTACCTGGGGCCAGAGCGGGTGACATTAAATCTTATCTGAAACTGCTGGCTAAGGATAAGCGTAAATACAGTAAGATTGTTATTCACGCTGGCAGTAACGACACCCGATTACACCAGTCGGAGGTCACTAAAATTAATGTTGCTTCGGTGTGTACGTTTGCCAAAACAATGTCGGACTCCGTAATTTTCTCGGGCCCCCTGCCTCATCGGACCAGAGACGACATGTTTAGCCGCATACTGTCCTTCAACCGCTGGTTGTCTAGGTGGTGTCCTGAAAACAACGTGGGCTACATTGATAATTGGAAAACTTTTTGGGGAAAACCTGGTCTGATGCGGAGAGACGGCATCCATCCCTCTTTGGATGGCGCAGCTCTTCTTTCTAGGAATATGGGCAGTTTTATTTGTCCTCCATGACAACCCAGGGTCCAGACCAGGAAGCAGAGTCGTAGTTTAACACACCCCTCTGCAGCTTCTGTACTGTTACCCACCCACTACCCCATAGAGACAGTGTCCTGCCCACGGCCAAAATCACACAGATTAAATATCAGGCTTAATAAAGCAAATCATGGAAATCTCATAAATATTAGAACAAATTCAACTGAGCAGAAAATAAAAAAAATTCAATGTGGGTTATTGAACATTAGGTCTATATTTTCTAAGACTTTGTTAGTTAATGACTTGATTTGTGATAATCAGATTTCTTTGCTCTCTCTCTCACAGAATCCTGGCTGCAGCAAGAGAACTATGTTAGTTTAAACGAGTCGACTCCTTCAAATTATTTAAATCATCATATTGCTCGAAGTACAGGGCGAGGAGGAGGAGTAGCAACCATTTTTCATTCGGACTTATTAATCAATCCCTTACCAATTAATAGCCACAGTTTGTTCGAACATCTTTACTGCCCTCAGCATCTCAGAGGAACATGGCAGAGGGCAATATTTTCATTTCTAGCCCCACACAAATTGATGCCTTAGTTCATAATGTTACTTCCTCTTCACGTGTGGCATTAGATGATGTTGCCCCTTTAAAAAAGAAGGTCCAACATGCCTACATCTAAATAGGATAGATTATCCAGAGTTATCTCTGTAGTTATGCTGCTATAGGCTTAGACTGCTGGAGGATACACTGACCACTTTTCACACTCTACTACTTTCTTCTACAATCTGCTCTTTAACTGTATTATTTCCTGATATTTTAGCTGTTAACTTCATTTCTCTCTAAGTGTTTTTCTCCCCAGAAGAAGCTACAATGATGTTCTGCTGAGCTGTGGTGGCCTCATGGAGGGGGCTATCGTCTAGCACACTGCTGCTAACCACTTAAACATTCTCCCTCTCCTGATAATAACTTTTTGCTTTTCTTGACGTTGGATGTGCTACTACTAGTTCACCCGTTCAATTATAGATCCACTAGGATTAATACAATAAAGTTTATCTCTCACCAAATAGAATATTTACTAAGAAATTAAAATATAACTATAGACACATTACTTTGTCTTTGTGTGTGCGTGTGTGTGCGTGTGTGTGCGTGCGTGCGTGCGTGTGTGTGTGTGTGTGTGTGTGTGTGTGTGTGTGTGTGTGTGTGTGTGTGTGTGTGTGTGTGTGTGTTTGTGTGTGTGTCTGCTCTGTCTTCTCGATCCCCAGTGAGTCGTGGAGGATGGCTGCTTATACTGAGCCAGGATTCTCTGGAGGTTTCTTCCTGTTAAAAGGGAGTTTTCCTCTCCACTGTCGCTTTTTGCTTGCTTAGTATGAGGATTGCTGTAAAGTCACTGACACTAGTCAGTGACTTGATGCAATTTGCTGGGTTCCTTACATAGGAAACATTATTTCTGATTGGCTTAATGAACAGACCTGAATTGGAATGTTTATTGTGTGAAGTGCCTTGAGACGACTCTTGTCGTGATTTGGCGCTTTATAAATAAAATTGAATTTAATTGAAGTTATATAACACTCCTTTACCTGAAGGGCAGCAGCGGACAAACACACACACACACACACACACACACACACACACACACACACACACACACACACACACACACACACAAAACCCCCATCATTTCCACATTTCAAAGCACAGTCCTTCAAAGGCACTTTGAAGAGACCCTGATTACCACGGCGACTATAACTAGCATCTACAGTGGTGATGCTCAGAAATCCGTCCACCAACTTACAGAAAATCTATTGATTATTTATTAGTAAACACGTGTGTGTTCATCTCATGTGTGTTTTCTGTCTAAAGGAGCATTTTTATTTCATGTTCCTTTAAGCTGCTAGTCAGACGGCCTCCTGCACAACAGACACAACACAGAGTTGAGGTTGAGACATGTAATACAGAGAAGGAGAGGGAGTGTGTGTTTAGGGGGTTGCTAGTGATGGACGATACTGCTGTTGGTAAGGTCTGCTTCAGACCAGCTGCTTAATGCGCTCTGGCAGCCAACACTCCCCATACTGGTCCATTTTAAATGAACTTTGGTCAGAAACGGCTTGGTCTCTGCCTGATTCTCCCAGAGCACGCTGCAATCTAATCTGACTACATGATGCAATATTGGTTTTCAAAAGGACCCGTCCGTTTTACTTATTTACAGCGAGATCCAAGGTCTGCTTCAGAAAGGTACTCTTAGGGGAGTTCACTCATGGTGAGGCAGAACTGAATGGACTGCGCGTAGTGTATGAAGAACTTCTCTGAAGTCTCATGACCTCCTTGATGATCTTCACACAGCAAGCCACATCCACCCACTCACACATATTCATGGAGCTTTTATTATTGTCACATTCTATTCCGACTTCTCTGCCCACATTAAAAGCTCTTTGTGGATGAACCGTGCCAACTCCTGAGCAGGAGAGCTACAGTATTTCCAGTCTCAACACTGTTTATGAGTGTTAGCTAATACCTTGAGGGTGTCCACTGTTAATCTTAATCTAAAAGTGTGTGTATTTAAGAGTGTATCTGATCGTTACTGTGCTGGAGAAAACAGCATTATTGAGCTCTGGATTTGAGAATTGTGTTTTGTGGCTGATGTCTGTCCTAGAAACAACTTTTTCTCTATATAATTTAGTTAATTTGAGCATAAACAGCTAATTTTATAACGTAAAATAAATTTTTAAAACAAACAAAAAGGTATTTGCCCTAAAGGAGTAGGAAGAATCTGACATTTATCTAATCCCACCCCTCCCACAGCGGTTACAGATTACAATATCTATACTTAATATAGCTTCTCAAGATCTTCATATCTGTAGTAATGTGGTGATGGTCTAAATATGCTGCGGTAAGCATGCATGGCAGATATGGAAGAGTTACATGAATACAGATGGTTTAATTTTATAATTTAAACTTGGGTCGTGTCAGAGCAAAGACCACAACGTGTCTCTGAGTTTAACAAGTGTAAGGATGACTGATGCTCTCTGATGGATGTGATTCTGGAGACCAGGGGTCCCATCACAGGTGGAGACGGTGATGGGCTGAGAGTCAGGGATGGAAGATGGGAGTCAAAGGAGGTGCAGCCCTGTGTTGGATATGAAAGGAGGTGTGGCTGAGCCGTGGTCCTGTCAGCTGTAACCTGAACATGAACTGAAACGCCCGAGGAAACGAGTCCGTTTGTTAGAATGGACAGGTCATCTGGTGCGTTGCAGAGTTTTACACCAAAACTAAACCTTGTTTGTGTTTTTCTTTTGAACACATTCATTTCCCAGTTGTTAAATTCTGCAGAAGTGCTGCTCACCTGACATTCAGGGCCGATCCTACATCCACTTTCACACGAACGCAGATCACGAACTCTTTCATTTTAACAAATCCGTCCAACATTGTTGTTCTTCCTTTCTAGGTCGTGGTCATCTGGGCTTTTCTTTGGTCTGTGAGACATTTACACAACTTTGTTTGAACTGATTTCCCTCAGAGGAAACTGTCTTTTGTGGGAATACATCACCCTGCATGAGTAAAGATTGTTAATAAGCCATCAGCTGGATGGACTGTTCTAGAAGTTCTTGTTTTTAAAGAAGTTGGAGGCATATGTACTTTATGTACTCTATCCATTTTTTGCACACACACACACACACACACACACACACACACACACACACACACACACACACACACACACACACTCACACAAGCCACTCAGCTATGAGGGAATTTGTCCTAAGTTGGTTTTCCTCTCAGTCTTGATGGGTTCTTCTCTTTGCTGCTCGTCTTCATCGTCTCGGCAGGATGTCTCTCCTGTTGTGCTGCTCGCAGGCATCTGAAGTTACGAGTTGCTTTGTTTCTCGACAAACATAAACAGAGCTTCTGATTGGTCGGGATTTCTTCTACAAGATCCCAGATGCATCCTCTTTGATACCAACGAGGTGTGTTGATCATACCTGTGAGCACCCAGCATTCACACCATGCACATGTATGTCCTGACTGGTATCAGTGATGCTAGACACGCTGAGATCAGCAGGGGTGGACGTGAGAGCGTGGATGTGAAGTATTGTAACGTTTTGGGAACCAAATCGCATGTGTGCACGTTTCTTCCTTTCATCCTGTTTTAGCACTTTCTCTCAGCACACCAGGGCTGAAGGGGGATGGAGTGTAGATTGGATGAATCCCTCTAGGATTCATGGATCTAGTTAACAATGACGAATCGATCAGGATGGAAACATTCTTGTGTGTAAAGAAAAGCTTGAAAATCATATTAGCTTGTTTGTTTATTGATTGGTTTGCTGATTACCTTCAGGTCTACCTGTTGTTGTGGGATCCAGTCATTACTCTGGGCTGAACAAACGGGAAGATCACAAGCTGGACTGATAGATCTGCTAATCCAATAACTGTAAGCTCAACAATCAATACTAGTTGCACAAGTAAGCAGCACACGCACACACACACACATCATCCAATGTAATCCTCTCACGTTGTTGCTAGGCTAGTGCTTTAGATTATTCATCAAAGCCAGCAGCTGCTGCGCTTTCAGGCATGTTTGTAGGATGGATCCCTTGTTGGTGCATCTCTGCTTCTACTTTCAGACTCACTCTTAGTCTGAAGCCAACAGAGAACCTCCTGGAAATAATCAGTTAGCTTTGCAAACATTGGGAATTTATAATGTTGTGTACTTTGTTTGTTTACATAATCATAGCTGAACACTAATGAGCTGTCAACTTTTGTTACCAAACATTGATTTGGTCAATTAGTATTATTTTTGCGCAGGTGTAATTTTTAGTGCTGGGGTCTTCCTTGTGGAAGAACAAGGGTTGTGCAGCATGGATGGGCTGTGGGACTGATGAAGTCAGCAGTCCCACAGCAGAGTTGAAAATCCAGATGTGTTTTGCCGTACCTCATATTTATTTAAGCAGCTCAGGTTGGGTCTCTGTGTCTGTGGGAGAATTCAACAAGGTGAGGAATATGATGAAAAGAAAAGTAGAGTTTTGTTCATTCCAGAAGAATCTTGTGTTTACATCAGATGTTAAAAATAAAGAGTTTTATTAGAAATAAATGTGAAACAACATAGGAGGGGATGAGGCTCTGGTGCACAGATACTGTAATATTATGTAGAACGTTTCCATTAGAACGTACAGCAAGAAAGTGTCCATAGAATGAATTTAAATAAAAACAGACAAAGGGACTGGACAAAGCTCCATATTAAGAAAAGCTGAGCAGGTGTGTCCAGATGTTTGACTGGTTCTGTGTGTTTCCACACTGGGTGGTGACTGCTGGTGGTTGTATTCACCAACAGCCTCGCCCAGTGACATACTGGTTTAAGGGTTATTCTATGTATAGAGCTCCAGACGTCACGTGACTCTCAGAGAGTAGACACCATGTTGGCACGCAACAAAGGTAAACAAAATGAACAGGATCAGCTTGGATTTTACTTCGTTGGAGTTTACTTCACACTTTAAAACCGAAGAACTCGTTTTATATAGTCAGAAATTAAATAGACTAAACATCTCCGACCCTTACCGTGCCCCTGGGATACTTTTTAAAAACGCCAGAAGCTGTCGGAGCGGACTTCTTACCGGACCTGACCAGGGAACGCCTTGGGATTTCCCCGGAGGAGCAGGCTCAGGTGGCTGGGGAGAGGGAAATCTTGGTCTCTCGACGCTACTGCCCCCGCGACCCGACTCCAGATAAGCGGATGAAAATGGATGGATGGACAAATAACATAGATTTACATGTAAGTAGTTTAAATAGAGTGCTGTGCCTGTGCTGTTTCAATGTATAAACTGAACACCAAGCGAAATCACTAGTCAGATTGTTTTCCGTGAATAAAATAAATATGTCAGGCAGGAGCGTCTCAGGATCTGTCTCAGGATCTGTCTCGGTGAGACGGATAATAGCAATCCAAAGTGCTTTTTATGTGTGATCTGACAATTGATCAACCATTGCTTAACCCTTTGATGCATGAATAATGAAATGTTCAACCATGATTTTTTTACCACTATTTTCATTCATATTTAGGTGTGAATGAAACAAATTTCAACAAATATTTTTTTGTACATTTAATAATTTACTAGTAAGTTATCACATGTCCACCTCAGTGGTATTCTGAACATGAAATATGTTGGCTTGACTTACTGAAGTCCAAATGGAGAGGCTCAAATGCAATAAAGTCTTCAACAGCTGTGTTTAATAGCAAAAATAAAAAGATAACAATTTTGACTACCTGTCCACTGCAGTGACCATTATGCATCAAAGGCTTAAAAATTAAATACAGCTTAGCCGGTTAATTGCTGTGATCATAAAACACATAAACTGCAGCACGCAGAAATCACGAGGCAACGTTTTACGTGATGTTTACTTGTTGCTGTGAGTAATAAGACAGAAAAAGCCACACCAAAATAAGTTTAGGAAGCCCACTAAGAATCGTAATAAAAGCATTTAAAATAAATACCACACACAGCTGAGGAAACATTGGTTTAAGTACCTGATATGAAGCGGTCGCTGCATAAGTGAAAACCTTTACTCTCGGGATCCCACAGTTTTATTTCAGCCCGGTCACTAGCGCGTTTTATTACAATGATTCAACATTTGCGGCGCTCCGGATCTTGGGGAATCCTGTAGATGGCTCATTCCTTATGTCGTCCGTGTCTGTTCTGCATCCTGGGGCACAACAGGAATCTACCATATTTCCCGTTTGATTGAGTTTTCTGACAGTAACCCATAGTCCAGCTGCGGGCTTCTGCCTGCCAATATGGCGCCGTTTCGATTTTAAATGTTGCATGCCCGGAGGAGTGACGTCAACTCCCGGAGCACTATTGTCCGTGTGGGTCCACTCTTCTCTGGACTAAAGCAAATATAAAACATCACCTTCAAAAGGAAAACTCTGCAGTTCTTCAACAAGATTCTAAAAGCTTGAGGTTCGTGCAGAGCAAATTATAACGTAGAGCTGAATAAATAGCAGGGCAATTAATTCCGTCTTGCTGCTTGGAGATGTTTTCTTTTTTCTTATTAATATTATTTTTCAGGTGCATGTAGAGGTCACCGCCACACAATAATAAGAAATACTTCAGCTAACTTAATAATCAGACATCTTGCTCTAAGAATAGTCACAGCAGAGATGTTTTGTGAACTTTTCTGTCATTATCATTAAGCAGTGGGGCTAGTATAGTACTAGTTATTAGTAATAGTTAGAATTAAGATGATTAAGGTGATGAATTAATTGTGATTCCGTTTTTTCATACATGTTTCAGAGCAACAAATCCACAGCTCTTATTCAGACCATAAAGAGTCAGGAAGGAGTATTTATGACAACTGACACATACATCCTGTAGGGAATATTCAGAAATACAGGCAACGAGTTAGTCATGTCTGTGATTAGGTGATAAGGGAAGTAGTGAATGAGGCGCGGTAATCACCTTCCAATGCAGTCAGAGTGTAGATGCTCTGAAGAGGCTGACATTCTCTGACATCAGAAGATTGTCTGAAACGGCCCACATCAGTCCAGATGTGATGCGTCAGAACCAGGAGAACATAACGATTCTCCAAAACTAATAATTCAACAAAAGTTTTCATTACTCAAGGAAAAATCAAGTTTCTACACTTCATTTTCAATAATATTTCATTCACATGACTATTCCAATTTATGCTCTCATTAACAGTTACACCGAGTAACTTTGCCTCTGTAACTTCTATCTCCCATTGTTATAATTGAGCGCAGGTGCTTTTTTTTTCATTTTTAGATCCTAGAATCATACGTTTAGTCTTCTTCACAATGATAACTACTATCCAACTTACAGTTCCTTTAATTCAAAGTTTAAAACGTTGTTCAGTTCTAAAGAATTTAGCATGAAAAAGGAAACGGTGGAAACTCTCCGATGATGCAGTCTGTGCATGGGACCCTAAACTGGGTTATGATGGTTCAGCTTTTATTCTGAAAGGGACCGTTGCGGCAGTTGGACTAGCAACAGATTTTATCCAGCTTGTCGTTGGTTCTTTCGGCTGAAGAGGAAAGTTACGGATTGGCCACTCTAACAACTTCTCTAGAACGCTTTGAACTGGCGTTAAAGATGACGTGGGCATACCATACCATACCAATTTTATTTATATAGCACATTTAAACACGGCATGAGAGCCGACCAAAGTGCTGAACAAAAACACACAATAAAAACAATCAAAAATAATAACTAAATCCATTAAAATCAAGTAATCCAACTCAAAAAGAAAAGGAGAAAGGGAATAAGTTAGACAGAATTAAAAGCCAGAGAATAAAAGTGAGTTTTTAAACGAGACATAAAAAGGGAAAGAGAGGAAGAGAGGAAGAGAGTCTGATCGGGAGGGACAAGTGGTTCCAGAGCTTTGGTGCACAAACTGAAAAGGCGCGCTCCCCGCGGGACTTACAGCGAGAGCTAGGGACATGTAGGAGGTGTTGGTCAGCTGAACGGAGGGATCTTGTAGGGACATATGGGTGAATGAGCTCAGACATGTAGCCAGGTGCTAAGTTATTGAGGGATTTAAAAACAAAAACCAGGATCTTAAACTCTATCCGGAGATGGATGGGGAGCCAATGGAGATTTGCTAAAACCGGTGTGAAACCGGGCATAGTTTTATACTTCGGATGTTTTGGTTTATGGTCGAATGAAAAGATGACAGATTTACCAAGCACCACCAAAACCACGCCTCCGTCAGATCTGGCAGATTCTGATTGGATCAGTAAAGTAATGTGTCGTCTCTTAACGCTACGTTTGATCTGTCCTAGTGGAAACATTTAAAGTCATATTACTTATTATATTCTATATGATTATAATAAAGTAATTAATATTTTGATTTCACAGATTGGTCACATGTTATCATTGACTAACACTTTGTTTGATTAGCTTTATTAAAATAGAGTTCTTCGATTTATTAAAAGGAGAGAGTCCTTTCTTCATTCTTCTCTTGAGCTGAAAAGAAGCAGTTTATAGCAAATGCATGAGACCTTGAGACCATATCTCATGCAGACTAGTCCTGTGTCAGAGGAGAGGGGGAAACGACTTTTGGTGGAAAACAGTCATTTCATTCTGTTACATATCCCCCCTTTTCAATGGTACGGTGGTCCGTACAGAGATACACACTAGCTACCGGCTGAGAATGCAGCTGTTGTGTCCTTGGGCAAGACACTTAACCCCCCTTGCCTGCTGGTGGTGGTCGGAGGACCGTGAACCTGTGCTTGGCAGCCTCGCTGTTGTCAGTGCACCCCAGTGCAGCTGAGGCTACATTGTAGCTCATCACCACCAGTGTGTGAATGTGTGTGTGAATGGGTGAATTATACAGAAGAAGAAGAAAATATCATTTCTATAGCGCCTCTCAAGATAAAAATCACGAGGCGCTTCACAAAAACACTGTACACTGTAGTGTAAAGCGCTTTGGAGTCCTCACTCTGAAAGGTGCTACACAAGGAAGTTATCACAACAAAATGTAGATTTCATTGTCACATTTAACTCAACGATTAGGGTTAGTTTTGTGAGTTAGCTAGAGAAGATACTTTGATGCCATTTAATGTGTTTTACGTTCATTACTTAATCTGAGATTGCCATCCATTTGGATCTCTATCAATCTGGGGCGGCGCCCTTTACCATATACAGAGTTTACGCCTTATAAGCGTTATAGAGGCATCGTGGTAAACCGGGCAATCAGCATGCCGCTCATTTAATATTCATGTCCAGGCCAAGTGGGCGGGGAAAACCTTTCAACGTGGAGCTTTTTTCATGCACAGCAAATTTGAAAGTTCTGAATTAACTCTCTCAAAGTTAAAATTAACACTTCTTCAGACTTTATATGGGAACCACTGCTTCAGTGTTAAATCAACACTTTTAAAAGAGTTAACATTTTAACACTATTTTACTGTTAATACTGAAATCTTTTGGTGTTAAATTTTAACACCAGCAGAGTTTACTAAATACACCAAATTCGTGTTAAAACACCCGTGTAAACACTTGTTGAGTTAAATTTTGACACCAAGAGAGTGTTAGCCTAACTATTTAAAGAGTTAATTTCAGTTATATGTACACTACATCCAGTGTTAATATTCAGAGTCAATTTTATACTCCAGTCATTTATCAACACCATGATTCAATTAATTTTAATATTTTTCAGTGTGCAATGCCAGGAAGCTACACTAAGAAATTAGTGATGTGTCGGTCTCGAACGAACCGGCTCTATGAGCCGGCTCTTTGAAGTGAACGACGGGAGCCGGCTTGTCATTGGGAGCCATCCCCCCCCCACCCCCCTGCTTTGGTGAAAGCTACAGGTGATTGGTCAACATGTGTAACTGAGTGTCCACCAAGCCCCCACAATGGAGCTCTAAAATTGAGTCAAACCCGGAAGTACCAAAAATTGCTGTTCCACCCTCATCCGCTGGGGGCTGGTGTCAGAAGCGAGCAAATCCTCATTGACTCCCATGTTAAAAATACCAATTTCACAGCGGAAATAAACATGTTTACAGCCTGGTACCAAAACATGTTTTTTGTTTAAATGATCTAGTTTACACTCATGACAACTCTGAGGGGGGTGAATTTTTTTCTCACTCTTCTGTTTAAGTGTATTGAAAGCCTAAAATTCTGTATAATTAATGAGCATCCGACACACGTGACCGCCGCCTCAGACCCACGTGACCACAGAGCTAGCTCCGTGGAAAGGCCTCAGTAGAGCCTCGGTCTGGCTTGGAAACTGTTCCGGGATTTTGAGTCTGTGTTTGTATATTCTTTTTTGGATATTTTTAGTGCAATTGTTGGACAAAATGACTTGCTGTGGCATTAATTGTGCTAATAGAGCATCCAAGGAGTCTCCACTTCATTTTTTTCGGTAAGTACAATTATATTCAGATGCTTTATAAAGAACAGTTCCCTGTTGGAAAAGTCTGTTCTTCTAGGACACAGTTGAATGGTTGATTATGAAGTCGTGATTTTTTTCCTTTATCTGAAAACTTGCTTCATTCAACGTTTAACAATAATACCTGATTAATGTATAAAAACCATTCAAACCTTAGAAAGAAGTAGTTTGATTGAAGTGTGTGTCAGAAATTTACTTGTGCTACTGAAGGCTCAGAAGAGCTGCTGATTGAGTTCTATTTAAGAAAGACAGCTTGTCTTTTGAAATAAACCACTCTGATGCTGTATGTAAGGGAAACACACAACAAAATAAAGCCACGTCTGAAAGTGAAGGGTGTACTACTACCATTTTCTGTGCAGGTGAGGCTTCTTTCACCTAATCAGCTCTGGCTCCGCCTACCTGCAGGGAGCTGCCTACAAAGGGAAATAGTCAGCCATTTGGCTGATATTAGAATGACCAAGCAGACTTGTGAACAAAATCGTTTTGTTTCTGCTTTGTCTGCTGTCACTTTTTTTGGGAAATTACTTTGAGCAGATTGAGCCGATGGAAAATAAACCAAACTGTGAATTTCAGATTATTGGCTGTAGGAGTGGAGGATGTGGTTACAAAGATTCCCAGTTTGAATGCCCAGTTGGCTAACGTTAATAATAGTAGGTATGGGTACCTTTGACATTTGAATCAATCCGGTACTAATTCACGGTACCTAGGAATCAATACCGGTACTTAACGGTACCAATTTTAGAGACTTTTGAGTGTTTAATATTTTAATTCTCTTTATAATTAAATATATAATTTTCTCAACATTTTACCATATTTGATAAATATCACGATAAATAACATACAACTGTTTGTATTTTAACATTGTCCTTGTAGTTTTATAAGCTGATAATTAAACTGAAGCAAACATCTTTACTGTGAACTAAATTTACTGTGTATCTTCATTCCTTTTGCCGTCCTTTTTCATTTGATTTTTCCTACTGGGAAGATAGAAATTCCGAGGAGAAAGCAACCGCACCATTAGCTGATAACAATGGTGGCAATGGAAGCTAATTTATCAAGCTAACATTATCTTAAACAGTTTATTTAGCTGCTGGAGCAGATTAAAACGATGATGCCTCACACTTAGATCGTTGTCACTGGTTTCATCTTCACCCAATCACCCGTCACATTTAGTAAAGTGAAGCCAAACTTTAGAGCACGTTCATGTTCTAGTCGGAAATTCGGAGTTCCAAGGAGAAAGCGAACGCACCATTAGCGGAACGGAAGCTAACAAATCAAGTTAACGTTATCTTAAACATTTTATTTACCTACCGGAGCAGATTAAGATGAGGATGTCTCACTTAGATCGTTGTCGCTGATTTCATCATCACCCAGTTATCCATCACATTTAGTGAAGTGAACCCAAGCTTTAGCGTGCGTTCTTTCTACCATGCTGCTCTGTTTACAACTGGCTCACAGCGACCGACGACATAACGCTCTTGCGCATGTGCAGCTGTCTAGGCAAGTTCTCGTTATGAAGGACGGGTACCGAAACGAGGCACCATTTCAAATGATGTGAATCGCTGCTCAGTCGGTACTATGGAATTCAGTCGGTACCTTAAAAAGTACCGAATTCGGTACCCATCGCTAAATAATAGTAGCAAGTCTAACCCTAGCCCTAATGCTGTCAGTGAGGATTTTTCACTGCCTCTGAATCTTGTGCTGTGTAGCAGGAAGACCTGTGTGTGATGGCATGCTCTTTGATGTTTTCTGCAGACATATGAGTAAAGATCTGCTTACAGTGTTAGAGATGCATGTGCACGCAGGTTATGGAGGAACCTGTGTTATCCAGCCTTACCTGTCTGTGCTTGTCAGTGAAAGAAAAAGTTGACCTGTTCTGAATTTGGAGCTACAATGTCTGAAAATCCAGCTCACACTGCCCCTGATGTTGGATATTTAATGATGTATTTTCAGCAGGATGAAGAGCAGTAGATGTGTCACCCTCAGCTGACAGGGGAAACACCTCAGTGGGGGTTCAGACTAGCTGAAATGAGGTCACTGAAGTGAAGGTGAGCCAGTTTCTCAAAGCTCTACATGATGAGTGCTTCAGGACAGGTGCAGAAGTGGAGAGAGCCAGGAGATGAGTCTTTGGTTTAGGTCCCAGTTTGGATCGGCCACACACTTTTATATTTCCTCATCGTGGGCTTCAAACGTCAATGTTAAGAGAAGAAAACAGATGAGTTTATGAAACTCTCCTATGATCATGCGTGTTATTCATTCATTCCTTCTGTTTGTCCGCATGCCTCACCTGGTGCCTCATTCAGTAAACTTAGCAGAATCCTTACTAAAAGTCTGCATAAGTACATTTTCAACTGAATTTAACCCACTGTGCTAATACCCAGTTTGTACGTCCTACAGATGTGGCCTGGACCGGCAGACATGTTTATGTTTATTTATTTGGCAGACGCTTTTATCCAGAGCAACTTACAATTTATAACCTATAGGGCATCAAATCAAATCAAAGCTTTATTTATAAAGCGCCTTCATGTTGTGATCTGTGGGGGAAACCGGAGTACCCGGAGGAAACCCACACATGCATGGGGAGAACACGTAACTCCACGCAGAAAGGCCGCAGCCGAGCCGAGTTTCGTGCTAACCACTGCGCCACCATGCAGCCAGACATGATCAGCATGCCCATGTGACATTGACCGTTTGCAGGGAAGTAAAGGAATTTTCACCCGTTAAACACTCTGTACGTAAGAACTTGTGCAATAATCAGACTTTGTTTTGTGCATAGAAATGGCTCACAAATGGGGCTCCTGAGCATTTCCTTCATGGTTCAGCCCATCCTCTAAGTCCAGGGTTGTTACATTCCCAGCATAAATATAGGTAGGGACTGATTATTGTGTATTTTCTGCCATACATTAGCTCTTTTCCTTACATGCATTCAGATTCAGGAAGAACTCAGACAACATGAAAACCAAAGCAACCTTAACCCTTTGATGCATAATGGTCACTACGGTGGACAGGTACTCAAATTTTATTTTTTTATTTATTGTTATTAAGCACAGCTGTTGAAGACTTTATTGCTTTTGACCCCCTCCATTTGGACTTCAGGAAGTCCAGCCAACACATTTCATGATCAGAATACACGCTGTCCACTGAGGTGGACATGTAATAAATTATTAGTAAATTATTAAATGTTACAAAAAATATTTGTTAAAAATTGCTTCATTCACACATAAAGATGAATGGAAAAAAATGGTAAAAAAAAAAATCATGGTTGAAGATTTCATAATTCATACATCAAAGGGTTAAAAGGAAATAAAAGTAAAGCCTAGTTCATGCTTCAGCTCCACGAGGGAGAGGCATTTTGCTCATGGACTTCTCCGTCTCCTAGGGAGTTGCAGAACAATTTCCCGCCAGGACAACAGAGGGCGTAGATCTGTCCTGGGGTCATGTATCCAGTGCAAGTTAGGGCATTTACTAAAGTATTTATATTGTGTTTTTTGTATTTCAGAGACTTTTAAACAAGGACAAATTTTCTGTCATTCTCCTCCACCTCTTCATGCGCTCGCCACCTCTAAACCCACGTTTCCCATTATTTCTGTCCACAAACTAAACACTCGATGCATATCTCTAAACTCCTCCATTCGAGGGTGAATAAAACGTAAATATATTTGGAGTTTTTACACAAGGTACTCTATAAGCTGCTCCATGTCTGCCGCTAGATATCTTTGGCTCTCTTTATGTTTTTGAGGGCGCAATGGCGGTGCTGTTGACAAAAGTGGCTTCCTGACCAATCACAAGCTTGCTTTCTCCGTCTCATTTGACGAATGCTTAGAAAAGTGGACTCAACTCCGTTCTTCCTTGCAAGCCTGCTGGAGAACCCTTGCAATGATGGTAAATGGCGTTGTGTGTCTCCGCACCGACGTAGAAGCATAAACCAGGTTTTGGTCAACTCTAAATAAAATGTACAAACTGCTAAGTAAATGTAACAAGTACATAAACAGGAGAAGTTTGGGATTCAACTTCCCTTCAAAGACAGTTTGACCAAATATCTCACATTATTCCAAGAACAGGGAAAGGGTGTTCATCTTTAAAAAAAAACTCCCACCCACTGCATCCCACTGTGGAAACCACGGCCAGCTCCTTCAAACGCAGGCTGAGACATCCCAGATGTAAATCAGAACACTACCCTCAGCAGTAAGTGTGTGTGTGTGTGTGTGTGTGTGTGTGGGTGGGTGGGTGGGGGGGGGGGGGGGTTGTAGGTCGGGTTTTCACAGCATCTGTCTGCATTCCTTCGTGGAGGTTTGTTGCTAGCAGCTCAAGGCTACCAGGGCGTCAGATTCGGATAACAAGAATTTGTTTGGGTCAGGCTGAGATAATTTTCCTTTCTGCCTTCAGTCTTTAAACTGATCATTTCCAGTCCTTCAGTGAAGCCAATTTTGGGTTTTTAAACCTGTCCACACCGTCCGGTGACTTTCTCCGAGATGACATCCATTTTGCACACTAATACCGGTATCGCAGCTAGAACATTGTCAAGCTTACGATTCACCTCGAGTAACGTCCCAGTCTGTGAAGTCTCCACATGGACGGTGCTTTCCGTGGGTGCGGGTCGCCCTCCAATCGCTCCCGTCTTCCCAAATTTCCAGAAAACCAGATATTTCCGTGCTATCCTGGTTTGGTGCAAACAATGAGCCGGACTAGTGAGTAACTCCAGCATTAGGAAGATTTATTCTGCTCAGCTATCGGTTAAATATTACTGTAGTTATATCGTTATAAACACGCAGCGGTAAAACTGGCAGCACATTATTTTATTTATCTGTAGATTACTAAATTATATAGGGACACATGATGATGGAGCTAGGACCAGCTGAGAACTCGTCAGCTTAGAGCTCCCGGTGGAGCACGGAAATTAAATATTTTACTAAAGTAAACAAACGGTTCTGAAGATGAACAGAATCCTTCCCGGTGTCCAAATGGGGTTGCGGGTCTTCAGAGTCAAACAGTCTAAAACATGTCTGCTCCTCCAATAGTGATATCCAGCTAGCGGGATCGGAGTTTGGTTTAATTTCTCTGGTAGTCCAATATCCGTTGTCGTTGCCGTATCCCAGAGAAGAAAAAAATCTGACCGACTAGCAGAGGCTTCAGAAGGTGCATCTGACTGATGACACATTGTTCTCTGCTGTAACTCTAACGCAGAAACACCGGAGTCGGGGTTGTTTACTATTGTTGTTTCAGCAGAGCTCCAGCTGTCCAGGGACCTCATTTATCAAGCTTAGTTATGCACAAAACGGGGTCAGAAAACTGCATAAGCAACTTTCCATGCAAACTTTGGGATTTACGAAAGAAAATTTTGTGGAAAAAGGTGCCCAACGTTAAGTTGACTAAGGACCTGGCTTATGCACATTTTGGCCATGGAGAGCACCTGCAGTGCTGCTGCTGAGAAAAATAAAATTATGAAATCCTGCAGCATTATCACTTGTACCGCCCCACCACACACACACACACACACACACACACACACGCACACACACACACACACACACACAGCCAGAAGTGCAGAATATCAGCATGGGGACAGATTGAGACAGAATTTCATGCGTCTGTGACAGTGTGTGTGTCCTATCACTGTGACAAGATTGATCATGCGCCCATGCTAGTTGGACAAGGAAGATCTCTGTTTGGCTGGCTGGTTAGCACACGTGACTTTCACCTGGGAGTCTGGGGATCGAATCCTGATCGGACCATTTTTTTACATATGCCACAGATCTCTGAAGAATTCACAACATTGACGGTTTCAGCAACGCTGTGCTACTCAGTGGATTTTCTCTTATTTGCTTTGCAAAAGCACTTCCTTTCATTTCTGCACCTCACCCACAAGTACCTTAACTTCTGCTTGTGAAATAGCTCTTCCTTGATCTGCGGTCGTGATTGAAATGCTGAAACAGCCGGCTTATGTATATGCATGAGATCCACAATGCACTTTGCATTGACTATTTATGGCAGTAAGTGGGCGTGGTGAGGGCGGGATGTGACTAAAATGCAGCTGAGAAACATTCTCGTTAGTGTCTGATTTATGAAGCGGAGATTGCGTGCAGCTGTGTGTGCTCCATGTTTGATAGATCACAAACCTACTTGGCGTAAGTTCCTTTTTTTTTTTTTTTTTTTGCTGAGCTTAGGTACGGTTTTAGTAACGATTCTACCCAATGTTTGATAAATGAGACCCCAGGAAGTTAGTCTCTGTTTTTGCCGCGCCAGTCACAAACATCAGATTTTCTTTAGATTCCGGATGTGAAAATCCCGTAACTTTTTTCAACTGAGGTTTTAACACTTCTTTACACATGTCAAGCAAAAGAATTTTCCCTCTGGCCAGTATCTTTAAGTTTTCTGGGCGACGGTGGCAAAGGAGTTAAGTGCTCGCCCCATAATCAGAAGGTTGCAGGTTCGAGCCCCCACTCAGTCTGTCGCTGTTGTTGTGTCCTTGGGCAAGACACTTAACCCACCTTGCCTGCTGGTGGTGGTAGGAGGGACCGGTGGCACCAGTGCTCGGCAGCCTCGCCTCTGTCAGTGCGCCCCAGGGCAGCTGTGGCTACATCGTAGCTCATCACCACCAGTGTGTGAATGTGTGTGTGAATGGGCAAGTGACTGATTGTGTTGTAAAGCGCCTTGGGGGGTTCCAGGACTCTAGAAGGTGCTATATCAAATACATGCCATTTACCATTTACCATTTCTGCTGTAACAAGGGAATTTCCCCACTGTGTGATCGATAAAGTCTATTCTATTCTATTCTATTCTATTTCACCAGTTAAACAAAAACATTCATCTGTTTATCACCTGAGCTCATCACTCAAACAAGAGCAGAATTCTTTAAGCGGTTTTAATTACCTTTACCTGACAGCTCCTACAGTTTGCTGTGGCCAAACGTTCTCCTCCTTAAAGCCGGCCCGAGCGTCTGCGGCTCTGATCTCGATGACGTGGGCAGTGATGCGCGGTGAGTCACCCAGCAGAGGTGATCTGGATGCACTGACATTTGCTCAGATTCCTAGAGTTGCTAAGGAGACAAAAGTATTTCGCAGCAGATGTTCCCAACCTCAATTATAGTTAGGCTGTTTCTGCACGCACGCCCCTGTTCTTTGTGCTTTTTACACATCTGTATGAAAACACGTCACTAGTTTCTGAGCAGCGGCTTCATTTGCATTCACCTTCTAAACATCTCACAAGAGAATAAAAACATCAAAGAAAAATTCAATCTGAGAAATAATTAGGTCCAAAACATTTAGTTAAAAGTTTTAAAACTGCAGAAAGGCTTTTACAGTATGTGTTTGCTCTGATCCTGTGGCTACTCATGCTGCGGGGCTGGCGTAACAACGCTGCACATCTGATCAAAGAGAGGTGTTCATACTCTGGGATCTGCAGGAAGAATTTAGAAACTTTCAGCCTGCCTGTGTTATTGCATTCACTTCCATGTGCAGCAATAGTTTTGTGTTGATTATATAACTGCATGAAATCAGTCAGATGGCAAATCAGAAAGGACTTTCTATTCATATGCAGAGCCTGAACACCGTAGCTTTTTAGATGCGTGATCAGATGCACCAATTTTCATCAGCAACAAGCTGCAGTCGGACTGAAACAGTGGATTTAAGCTACAATATAACTATGTGGCCTGTATTTGATATAGCGCCTTCTAGAGTCCTGGAACCCCCCAAGGCGCTTTACAACACAATCAGTCATTCACCCATTCACACACACACACATTCACACACTGGTGGGGATGAGCTACGATGTAGCCACAGCTGCCCTGGGGCGCACTGACAGAGGCGAGGCTGCCGAGCACTGGCGCCACCGGTCCCTCCGACCACCACCAGCAGGCAAAGGGGGTTAAGTGTCTTGCCCAAGGACACAACAACAGTGACAGACTGAGCGGGGCTCGAACCTGCAACCTTCTGCTTACGGGGCGAGCACTTAACTCCTGTGCCACCGTCGCCCCCTAAACTAAACTATGAGAAAGGCTCAGAGGATCCATCTGAATCTCTTTGAAACAGAGGTATAACTGACGGGAGGAGAATACTGTGAGAATTAAAATTAGTACAGATGAAAAAAACTGTGAAAGTTGATGTTTTTAATGTTGCAACAGAAGCTTGTAGGACTGAGAGATGTTTGCCTTTGCCCCTTATAGTATGTGGATTGCTGTAAAGACTCTGACACTAGTCAGTGACTTGATGCAACCTGCTGGGTAGTTTCAATAGGAAACTTTTTACTGACTGGCTTAATGAACTGACCTGCATTGGAATGTTTACCATGTGAAGGTCCTTGACATGACTCTTGTCGTGATTTGACGCTTTCTAAATAAACTTGACTGGACAGAGAGAGAGAGAGAGAGAGAGAGAGAGAGAGAGGGAGAGAGAGAGAGAGAGAGAGAGAGGGAGAGAGAGAGAGAGAGGGAGAGGGAGAGAGAGAGAGAGAGAGAGAGAGAGAGAGAGAGAGAGAGAGAGAGAGAGAGAGAGAGGCCCTAGGTGCAGAAAAGAACACCCCCACCCCACGCGGAAATACTTAAATCTTCTTTCCTTACAGCCTTAATGGGGAAACACAAAAAAGTTTCTTTTACCAACTTTACTTCACCGTGCAGCCTGTAACATTGTTTGAAAACCATTAGTGGTTCTCGTTGGGGTACACCCTCTCTCAGAAAGTTGAAGATGGGTATATTCACCTTTCAGCTTGACAGTGATCTGAAGCACACAGCAAAACGGACCACACAGTGGCTGAAGGAGGAACACGTGAGCATCCTCATGTGGTCCAGTCAGAGCCAGAAGATTGTACCAGTTCCTACCATCCAAGTGGACTGAGCTTGAACGGTTCTGTAAAGAACTGTGGGTAAATATTCAGTCTAGCTGTGCAAAGATGACAGGGATGCATCCCAACAGACACACACACACACACAAACACACACACACGGACAGGCAAAAATGTTATTGTCTATGATTTTTATCTCAAACTGGGCTGACTTGCAAATGCACTAAAGACTTTGTTATTAGAAGTAAACAGTAGATCCCAGGTAGCTGCAGCTGAACCTGTGCTATCATGAGACACTGGGATCTTTTCTTGCTGCACCTCCAAACCCCAGAGTGATGGATGACATCAGAGCTGAGTCCCACCAGACCAACCAGAGGAAACAACAGGAAGTTTGTCATCAACTGTTCTGCTTTGTTGTGTTTGGTTGAGTGGATATCACTACAGTTCCTCTCCGAGACAGCAAACACAGGAGTAGAAACAAAGAGAGTCCATAACAGACAAGAGACTAATTAGGTCATGAGATGGATTGAGTGTGACGGACTGATTTTACTCAGAAAAGATAAAGTAAACCTTGCACTGACAGTCGAAAGGGAAGCAAACATCTGCCTCCGTGTCACAGACGGCTCCTTTCATACACGTGGATAATTTACTTCAGTTTAAGCTCTGTCAATGAACAGAAAGGAAACCATGCACACACACACACACACACACACACACACACACACACACACACACACACACACACACACACACACACACACACGTCAGCCATAAATGATTTAATATGTGGTCTCAAGGGCCCTCATAGTTGATAGATCAATGAGAACAACTGGGAACAGAGCAATAAATAGTCAATGTTGGCTATCTTGCTCATGCAGACGCCTGAAGCTATCAGTTTAATATGCAGCAGTAGAAAATATCCACTTGTACACACTCCAACACACATATTTGTCTTGTGATCAGTGATTAACAGTCAGAAACTATTTGAAAGGAGTAAACAGCGGCTCATGCAGGGTACGCTCCTGTCTGGTTGTTCCTGGAGGGCAAGAATGTGTGAAACTAGCATCTATTATAAAAGCTCCTAAGGTTTTAGGACGGCTTCTGTCTGTGTTTTCTTTCTCTGATCCGTTCTTGTTAGTGCTCTTCTGTGGCTCCAGTGGTCGCTCTCAATCTCACGGTGACCAAGCCTTTGTGTGAATGTCTGGCTTTAATGAATCCAGTGAGATCTTTGAGGATTGCTTCAGTTTGTTTAGTCTGAATTTTTCCAGGTTAGATTTTTTTTATCAAGCAATTGTGTATAAAATAAAATGGAAATTATTTTAGCAATCTACAGTCTCACTGTTGGTAGTAGTAAGACATGTTGGCTTATACCATGTACGACCAATCAGGTCTTCTTACAAATGCACTAATAAGTAGCATAAGGTTACAATGCTGATTTTGTTGGTGAGTAAAAGAAATTAGGAAAATGATTTAATAGTTTGGGTTCCATGCAGCAACATCTGATGCTCAGCATCCCTCCAGGCAGGGTGTGACCTCATCTCACAAGTCTTCAGGTGTTGATATTGTAGGGTTTGAGAAATGTAGTGCTTTAAGAGCTCAATATATATCACCTCTACTTATGACCAATAAGCTGTGATACTCTATATAAATATAGAATATCAACCTGCTTGGTCTTTACTGCGTTTAATCAGAAGATTCTAGGATTCTTTGTTTATTCAGGGACTGTAGAACACTTCGTTTTGATTCAGGAAAGAGTCGTGTTTATAAAAGTAAGAATTCATTTTCCAAACAATTAAAACATGACAAGTTAACTAATATTTACTGTGAGTGAATGAATCTAGATGGAGTAGATGTGATGTATGAAACCTATGTCTGAATGCGATGTTATCAGAACTTCCATATCCAGGAGAGCTGAGTTCTGGGTGTAAAAGAATTTGGTTTGCGTTAAGCTATGAAGTTGATTCTTATCAAAAACACATCAGACGCAATCTGTCATGTCTACGTACCCACTCGAAGACCCTCGTGATAGATCTGGAATGTCGAAGTCTTTGGACTCCCAGGCACAGAGGTCCGTAGAAGAAACTGCGGCACTACTAGACCGGTCTTAGAGTTGTCTCCAGGTCACAACAGGTTGTTGTTCTGCATCTCGAATGGATTCTTAAGGAATCTTGCTGTATCAGCTTTGCAGGTGCAAAAAGATTTTGACGACGTGTCAAAAGCTTTGAAACTCTACCCTCTTCTGACACGAGTTTTTTTCACATTTTTATTAGTCCTCCTCTTTTTTCCTGTCTTTCTCTCCCTTTGAGTGCTTTCTTCTTCCTGTCAGTGCTCCTGTGCTTTTGCTTTTCTTTATTTTTTCTATTTTCCATTTTGGTCTATGTTTTCCTTCATTTAAACATTTTCCATTGTCTTTCCTTTTGATGTTTACGTAGAAAAACGACATCACATTCGGAAGTGAAGATAAAACCATTTTTAAAGCAAGCTGCTTCTTTCTCTTATTGGAGCCACAAGGATAACTCCATTTCATGCTTAATGTTTTGACTATCGCTTTGAGTTTGTTATGAATGTTCCTGCCTCTCTTCTTCTTCTTATTTGTGGTCTTATGGCACTTGGCAAACAACAATTTGGTGCATTACTGCCACCAAATGGATTGGAGTGGAATGACTACCAATCACTTCCTGTTTGTGCATTGCCGTTTTAAAGGAATAGTCTATTGTGGCATTAACAGAGGGGTGCCAGCAGTCAGGGCTAGGGGGCCCCCCAACATAAGGGGGTGCCCCATATGCCTGATGGTAAAACCGCCACTGCCCACACATATGATACATCAAATCTGTGCTTACCAACAACATTTTGTTAATGTATGACACCACTGTATCAACATACTTTAACATAGAAACTTTATTCAAAATTTAAGAGTCATATGAAATTGGACATCACTATTTTAAAGCAGACTCCTGTCATCTATTACAATGGCAACACAAGGAACTAAGGATCACTCTAACCAAGTCTCACAGGAATGAATATAAAAAGCGGAATATCCAGCCAATAACAAACAGCTGAATCTGATCTTTCTGACTTTTCCGTACGTAAAACTAGAAACAAGCAACATTTTATTGACCGTCAGAAGGTGGGAAACCACCCAACCCCATCCCAGCTCTCTGATTGGCTGAGAGATTTCAATCATCTTCTGGCTAACTGGAAGTACACACCCACACATATGATACATATGATTGGCTTGGTCTAATGAATCCATCCATCTATCCATCCATTCATCTGTCATTTTATCCATCCAACCATTCATCCATCCATTACACAATCTGAGCATATGTTAACCTATCAGTTTCAGATATCAGCAAATGTTTCTAAATTCACAGTTCAGCTAATTGTGAAAATTTTTCTATTAAACTATTCTTACTCAAATGCCAGGTGTTTAAGCATTTCAACTGTCTAGTTTTTAAACATTGTTCAAAGATTTCAGTTTTCTGCTGTTTAGCATTTTCTCTCCATTTTTCACCTACATTTTGAGCTTTATTACACTTTCTGGTAATTTTTGCTTCTAACTCTTTAATTACATTCAGCTCATTTTGAAAGTTTACCTTAGTTTCAGCTTCACTTCAGCTCTTCAGCAGCTTCAGCAATCAGTTTCTTAATTTGGCATATGCTGCTCATTTCACAGTTCAGCTAAATGTAAAAATTAAATAGCTAAACTAGTCCTACTCAAATAAGTGTTTAGACATTTTTGCTGTCCAGAATTTAAAATAATGTGCACAGATTTCAGTTTTCTACTGTTTAGGATGATTTTTCTCCATTCTTCACTTACTTTTTGTGCTTTGTTCACTTTTTTGGTGCTTTTTGCTTCTAAAACTTTCAAAACATTGAGCTCATTTTGATAGTTTTGCTTACTTTCAGCTTCAGTTTAGCTATTAAGCAGGGCTCTACATGATCAAGCTCCTCCCTATATTACTGAACTGTTAAAGCCTTATGCTCCAACCCAAGCCCTCAGGTCCACACACCAGAACCTTCTAGAAGTTCCAAAGACCAGATATAAAAGTCGAGGTGATTGCTCCTTCCAGACTGTTGCACCCCGACTTTGGAATGATCTTATCCTTAAACAGCGTTGACATTCTGGACACTTTTAAAAAAACAGCTGAAGATCCTTTTATTTAAAGCTGCTTTTTCCTAAATCTTTTATTTTCCTATTTTGAACTCAAATTTGTAATCATCTTTCATTTGTTTTACTTTATTTTTTTCTGATGTTAATCCATTTCTGTTTTGAGATCATTATGTTTTATTTTGCTTTGATCTAGGTGAAGCCCTTTGTGATTCTGTCTGTGTTAATTGCTAAATAAATAAAATTTACTTACTTACTTACTACTGCATTTATGTACCCACAAAGGTTTGACTTCAAGGTGGAGTCTGAGATGTTTGTCTAGATGATTTTTTGGCACATGGCTTGAAAAGTTCTGATTACAACCAATAAATGTAGTTTATTCATAAAATTCATCATTTCAATCCCCTCTGAAATGTACAATCCTGCAAAAGCCTTATCCAATCATTGTGTGTGTGTGCGTGCGTGCGTGCGTGCGTGCGTGCGTGCGTGTGTGTGTGTGTGTGTGTGTGTGTGTGCATGCGTGTGTCTGTGTTTGTGCGTTTGCGTATGCATGTGTGCAAAATTGTAGGTGGGTAGCTAAGCTACTTTGATTTTTTGAGTTATGGATAAACCAAGAAAACTTTTTTAAAAAGCCTCTTATTTCACCATAACAACACCACAAATGCTATTTACACATAAAAAAGTTGTGTTATGAATTAGGGCTGAAAAGGTGCCAAGAGCAGGTCTAAAATGTAAGATAATGTTGCTTTAATGGCTGCTGTACAATAGCCATTGCATGCAGTGTTTTCTGTGACCATATGATTCTGTGACTCTGGGGGGAACCTAAAGAAAGGAGGTTGCACTTTGAACTGTTTTTGTTCAAATGCAGCTTGCTTGAATGGCTTTTTCCAAGAACATACTCTGCACCTTTAATGTTCTTGGTGACATTTTGGCCAGAGGGCCCATCTGCTAGTGACAGCATGCTGTCAGTCTGAGCAGCTGCACTGCTTCATCTCCTTGAAAGGATGAACTTTCAAAATGGAAAGATTATCTGTTACGCATTTTGCATGATGCTGAACTATTTTCTGTAACTAGAAAACCTCCAAATGAAGAGGTTAGTGTTAGGGTTGGGTGAAACACCAGGTATGGTTGAGCTGAATGTAAAATCCCCCAGTTGCTGCCACAGCTGTACTAATTACTCTTCTTCCTCCCTTTACAGACAGCAACTTTGTTCTGGGAAACGCCCAAGTGCAGTCGCTGTACCCCATTGTCTACTGCTCTGATGGCTTCTGCGAGCTCACAGGCTACGCCCGAGCTGAGCTCATGCAGAAGAGCTGTGCTTGTCATTTTCTGTACGGTCCAGAAACAAGCGACCGGTCAACGGCTCAGATCCAAGGAGCTCTGGATGACAGGCGGGAGTTCAAGACTGAGCTGGTCTTCTACAAGAAGGAAGGTGAGATAAATAATCTGTTTTTACATACTTTAAACTCGTGGTGAGATTCTCAAACATCCTGTTGATTAAAGATGCATAAGCAGCAATAAACCTAGTCATGTTTTATCTTGAGTTTTGACTCAACAGGTTGTTTCAGGACAAAATACCATGACAAACAAACAAATTGTTCCACTCCAATAAAATAAGGATATCTATCTATTACTTTTCTCAAGCACGTCCATCATCATTAAATGTTGAAGATGGAACAATTTAATAAAAGGCTCATTTTAAAAAATAAATATAAATGAAATATTTATTTTGACGGGCATGACACTGGGTTTGTGTTACCAGCCAATAGAGGGCACCATTGATGGTTGCCAAATGGTCCGCTGAGCAGAGTATTGGCGGTGAACCTGGTGCCCGACAGCTGGAAACCTCGTTGTATTGTTGCAACTGCTACTGCCACACATTAGATGTCACTTTGGGGCAGCGGGGAGCTCGCGGCTCCGTCCTCAGACACAGGATTGCGGTGGAGCCCGGCATCTCTCCCCACGCCGTGGGCCAGCTCCGGGGGAGCACACAGCCAGTCTGGTGCCCATGAAGCTGGAGCGATCCGGAAGCGTCTCCCGGTCCAACCTCTCATCTGGCTCTGGGAGGGTGGAGAGGAACGCCGAGGCTGAGGGTCGGTGACGGCGGCGAGGCGACGCCAGAGGAGGAGAAGCCGGCCGGTGGTCGGAGGATAGGAACTGGAGCAGGCACTCCCAGGGGAGAATCTCCCCGCTGGATCCTTTAACGGGTTGGATCAGTATGAACAGCCATCTGTCATAACTCACTGGAGATTTGAGATGACATAGCAGACAGTCCCAAAAAGATAAATGATTAGTTGTAGTTTTTATCTTAAAGAAATCAAAATGTTAATATCAGAAGGAGAATGCTCAGTGTTTCGCAGTAGTGTTTCAGCCAATGGCTCTCTCTAGGAAGGTGTCATGGCTCAGCAGAATGCCAGACCTGGTGAAGCTTCTCTGGAGAGATAAACGCTGATACTTTCATCTATCTCTACTCGCCAGTTGTATTATTTGCTGTTATTTCAACTGGTAACTTTATGTTTTCTAAGAATGTGGAAAAGTGGTCAGTATGTCTTTTAGCAAGCCCACAGCAGCATGACTACACAGATAACTTCATTCATCCAACTGGATTAATCAGGATTAACGTAACGGAGTATCGTCAGCATAACAGTTGAGGTTTATCCCATGCTGTCTGAAGGTTTTATCAACTGGGAAGCTTTTTACAAAATAATGGTTCAAGAATTGAACCCTGTGGTTCTACTGGGGCTGCAGTAGCTCTAGAGGTAGAGCAGGTTGTCCAGTAATCAGAAGGTTGCAGGTTCAACCCTGTGTCGGTGATGTCTCAGTCGTGAACAAAACAGATCTTGAGCTGAGTGGAACCAGAGTGAGTCACACCGGCTGTACCCGCATCCTCCATCCTGTTTGTTTGCAGATCGGAGATGAAAGTCACCGCAGCACCACACACACTTACCTCTCCAATTGCTATGAAAACAGGGGGGTGGCGGCCTTCACTAAAAGATGAGTTAAATCAGTCGACTTAATAATATCCCAGGTCTAGGGCAAGCCGTTTTAACATTTAATCAACAATCTGTCATCTCTTTAATTCCTATTTTATATCACAATAATTTAATTTGTCGTAGTACTAATTGTACTGAATTGTTATTCAAAATTGCAAATGAAGACATCAACAGCTACGTTGTTACCATAGAATTATAATTAAGGACATCCAGAATAACAACTGCACTAGTAGGAGTAGAGTTTGAGATATCTCAGAATCCTTAAAAACATCAAAGGTGGCATTTTTAACGTTTATTAGGATGAATGGATATGTGTTCCAGACACTCATCATTATTTTGTTCCTAGTAGAAATTAACATTCCAAATATCCATAAGACCATTAATACTGGATGAACATTTCAGATATCTGACATGTTCATTCTCCATAGCAAGAATCGTTCAGTTATTAAAGGCTTTGGTGTTATACATGTTAAAGAAAGCAGCTGCACTCTGGAACTTAAAATTAATGCCAGTTAAAAGATAAAGAGGGTGGTTGGAGCACTCAAAGTAAGAAAAACGTTTAATGGTGTGAACGAGAACATTTCAACACGTATTTGATCTTCATCCGAGTTACAGTTACTTTGCTGGGTAACTAATTACTTTTACAATGTGGTAGCTGAGTCACTTACTCAGTTATTTTTGGAAACAGTAATTTGTCACTATAACTAATTACTTTTTAGTGTAAGATGCCCAAACCCTGATTGTAGCAATTTCAGTTCTTAGCTGTGGTAGCAAGTTTGTTTGGGAACAATTCCTAAAGTCATTTAAACCTGTTACATGTAGATCCAGTGATTAATTTTGAGAGTGTCATTAAAATCTGTCAAGTAGTTAATGAGATACATTGCTAACAACCATGCACGCACGCACACACCCACACACACACACACACACACACACACACATTTGAGCAGTAGGCATACAAAATACAGCAAAGAGCATTATGTAAAGCAGACTGGCGGCTGATATGCCTAAAGCACTTATTAATTTTCTCTTTTATGATTCAAGACTGCAGGAATAAATATTTTAGTAGTATATTGAGTAATAGACTGATTATGTTTCCTGTTCACCTGTGTTTTTTTATTTTATTTTATTTAACCAGTTTAATCGATTGAGTATTTGTTCTCATTTACGTAGATCTGACCAAGAGGTTCCTAACCTCTAATTGTGTCAAAGTCAAAGTCGTTTTTATTGTCATTTCTACCACATGTGCAGGACATACAGAGAAACGAAATTGAGTTTCAGTGCACACAATTCAGAGATCAGACATACATGGGTAAGACACATAACAAGAATTGGTGACTGCGGTCATTCGCAACATGAGTTGCGCTACCTTAATAGATAGATGAAAAGGGTGTTACATGAGGATAATTGGGGGTAAGGTAAAAAAAAAAAAAGGAATAGCAGAGTTAGACCCAGCGGGAAGTAACTCTATTATACAAAAAAAACTCCTCAACATAGAAGCACAAACAGCACAGATACGAAACATCAGAATCCGATGGGGAGGCGGGGTTGGGCGGGATCCTGAAGCCTCCAATGGAAGCTGCCGGTACGGCGCATCAACCAGCTGCAGACCAACAGGTGGGAGGGAGAGATAAGGAACAGAGAGCACATTGAGTTTCCCGCAGGTCGCTGACCTTAGCAGAAGTCACAATCTGAAGGCAGGGGGGAAGGTCGGGACACAGCATCTGTCAGCATTCCTCCTTTCGTGGGGGTGTGTTGAGCAGCCTTGAGAGGCTGCCTTGGCGTCAGATAAAGGATAAACATGACTTTGTTTGGGGCAGGCAGAGATAATTTTCCTCTCTGCCTTGGAGTCTATAAGTGGTCATTCATGTCCACCAGTGAAGCCAATTTTACGTTCTAAACATCTCCACATCGTCCGGCAACCCTCTCCGAGATGACATTCATCTTGCGTACTAATACAGACAACGCCACGAGGACATAATCCAGCTTACGGTTCACCTCGAGTAACGTCCCAGTCTGTGAGGTCACTGCACGAGCGGCACATTCCATGGGCACGGGTCGCACTCCAATCGCTCCCGTCTTCCCAAATTTCCAGAAAACCAGATATCCTCGCACTCCAATCAGAAGAAATCCAGTGATCATCAGGCCGAACATCCACAAATCTTCCACGTCCTCGATGGACAACTGAGAAAGGCACACGATTCGCCAGACCTCCCAAGAATCGAGTGCATATCCTGCTGCGAATGTCCCCTCGGGACAGGTGGGAGCCCCCTTCTCCGTTCTCATCGTAGACAAAATCTTATCAATCGCGTTGAATGACCAGTTAATTACGTCCATATTTCCAAAAAGAGTAGTGGTTTCAGGAGAAATGCAGAGAAGTGCTCTGTAGGCTGACAGGACAAGAGCCTTGGGGAAGCAGATAAGGGAGCTGAGAAAAAAGTGTCTGTACTCTCTGAAGGCTGGAGAAAAAGAAGAGAAGAGAGAAGATCTGACCAAGAGGTTCCTAACCTCTAATTGTGTACATAACATATAAGATTAATTCAGTGAAATGTTATTCATTCAGTAATCCATTCATTTTATTATTTTTTATTTTCAGTCATTGTTTTCTATATTACTGAGATGGACTAGCTCTCTGTCCAGGGCGTACCCCACCTGATTGCCCATTGACTGCTGGAGATAAGCACCAGCCCCCACGCGACCCCACGTGGACAAGCGGGTTCAGAAAGTGGATGGATGGATGGATGGATGGATGTTTTCTATATTAGGAGTTTTAAGAAGAATAGTGTCAACAGAAGTCCAGGGGTTTCATTTATAAAGCTTGCTCCTGCAAAAATGGGGTCTGAAAACTGTGTAAAGCCTGATTCATGCTTCCCAGTCAGCTCCAACAGGGAGAGACGCGCACGCACACACAGACATTTTGCCCTGATACTTCTCCGTCTCCTGGGGTGTTGCAAAGCAATTCCCCGCCAGGACAACAGAGGGCATAGCACTGTTCTGTGGTATCCTGTCATGTATCCGATCCAAGGTAGTGTGTTCGTGTGTTTTTTGTATATAAGAGCAACACATTCTCACACCCAAAGTGTCAAAATATGACATGTGTGACCAAGCCTCAATATATGATGGTTCGGGACGCCCCAGCGCGTCAGGAGACTTATCTCATCTCCTGTCACAATCTTGATGCCATCTTCCTGACAAAAATTTGGTTATCTGATAACAGTGCACCACTTCTCATTGAAGCCTCCTCCCCAAATGTCACATCACTGATTGTGCTTCGTCCTGATAGGAGGAGGGGGAGAGGTGTTGCTTCTATCTTTAGAGACAGATTTATTTGTTAACAGTTAGCATGCAGTTACTTTGACTCCTTTGAATATCTTTGCTTTGAAGTTAAAGGTACACCCAAGATATTAGCACTTGTCATTTATAGACCACCAGGGCCTTCTAGAGCATTCATAGATGATTTTACTGAGCTCCTTTCTGTCATCACTATAGATTATGCACACCTTATCATAAGTGGTGTGTTACGCCCCCTCTCTGCAGGTCTAGGAGGATGAGGGGACTAACACAAGCAAATAGGTGTAAAAGTGTGTGTGAGGATAAAGGACGAGGAGGTTCGAGTAAAAACAAAAGGATTTATTAACATAAGGTGTCCGTGGGTAAACGGCATAAATAAGGCTTCGTAATAATAAACTACAACATAAGCAGTCTCACTGCTTATGACAAAGGCTTTCTGCCAAAACGCAAAATATCCCCGGCTCAAAAGTCCTATGGGGATAAAAAGAAAAACACCACAAAGGCTTAACCCTTAACAAGGTGTGTGAAAACACACTCAGAAGGTACCCAGGCTAATCCGGGATCCTTAGTAGAGAACCTAAACATAAATGAGCGAGGGAGAGTCTCAGGCTACTCCTGGATCTCTATCAATAACCTTAAACCCAGCAGGAACGGTGTTAACAGCCTTAAACCTGTCTGGTAACGGTCGCTAAAGTGTCCGTGAGCTAAAGGAGAATCTCTGGCTACTCCAGGATCTCCTCGATGTCTGTTGCGTTCCTCCTTTTAAAGAGCTGGGAGCTGCTTGATCGCTGATGAAGATCAGCTGCTGTCTCTGCTGGCGTGCCTCTCTCCGAGGTCCTGAAAGGGCGCTGGAGCGCTGGAGAGTGTGAGCTGGCCGCTCCTGGCGCTGTCCCTGGTGCTGGATCCCGTGCAGCGGGGACAAAAGGCTCAGGCTAGGATGAGAGGACGGACCGAGGGGACGAGGGTCGTCACATGGTGACATTAATATGTATATTGATAATGCTACCAGCAAATCTGCAGAACAATTTCTTGATGTGCTTGAGTTGTTTGGCCTTAAACAAAATGTCCATGCTCAAGCACACGAGCAGGGCCACACTCTCGACCTAATCTTAACTAGAGACGTTGATGTGTCCAACATCGTTGTTAAAGATGTGGGCCTATCTGATCATTTCTGTGTTTTCTCTGAGACATCAATCTCACCTGCTACACTTCAATCTACAGTTGTTCGCAAAAAAAAAGGTACATAGATTATCACCCTGCTTCAGCTCATACCGAACAGATGAACTTATCAACACGTCCAACATCCAGCTGTGTTAATTCACTCTTAGCCAGCTTCAACTCCAAAACACTTGAAGTCCTTGACGCCATCGCACCTGAAAAGGTCAAAGTCATTTCAGGCAAACAGAAAGCTCCATGGAGGTTCTCTAGATCTGTTACTAATCAAAAGCTAGAATGTAGAAAAGCAGAGCACTGATTCTGGAAAAGTAATCAACCAGTTCACTATCAGACCTTCAAAATGCAGCTGCGTACTTAAAATGCGGAGATAAAAAAGGCAAGACAAGCCTTTTTCTCAAAAGTCATCAATGATAATATTAACAATTCTCATGTTCTGTTTGCTACTGTCGAGAGGCTAACTAATCTCCCAACACAGTTAGCCCCGAACTTCACATCTCAGACCAGATGTGATGAGTTTGCATATTTCTTCAATGAAAAAATCACAAATATTAAATTAGCTTCTAAAGAAGAGGAAACTAGATCCCTCAGTGTTGAACAACTACCGAACAATCTCTAATCTCCCTCTGATTGGAAAAATCATTGAAAATGTGGTAATGATCCAAATTATTTAGAGTCAAATAATATTATGGACGGTCTTCAGTCAGGCTTTAGACAGCACCACAGCACAGAGACTGCACTGATCAAGGTATTAAACGGCATTCGTCTCAACACTGATTCAGGTAAAGCATCTGTCCTGATGATTCTTGACCTCAGTGGAGCTTTGATACTGTGGACCACAACATCCTTCTGTACAGACTCACAAACTAGGTGGGACTGGCAGGCACAGTGCTTGGCTGGTTCCAGTCCTATCTCAAAGACAGGAGCTATGTTGACTCTATTAGAGATTATTACCAATCAAAGCGGATCACCATGACATGTGGGTTCCCCCAAGGCTCAGTTCTAGGACCACTACTCTTTAATCTCTATATGCTCCCCCGGGTCAGTTCATATTTAAAAACAAGATTACCTTTCATAGCTATGCTGATGACACCCGGATCTACCTGGCCTTATCACCTAGTGACTGTCGGCCACTGGACTCACTCTGTCAGTGTCTAGAACAACTAAACGACTGGATGCAGTCAAACTTTCTTCAACTAAACAAAGACAAGACCGAAGTTATTGTCTTTTGAAACAAGAAGGATAGAATAGATGTTATTGCTCAGATAGACTTCAGGGGAATAAAGACAAACCCCAGATTAGAAATCTTGGTTATTATTGACTACGACCTGAGCTTCTCTGGACATATTAAGGCTATAACCAAATCAGCGTTTAATCACCTTCATCAAATAGCAAAAGGTCTCATGTCCAGACAAGATCTAGAGAAACGTATTCATGCTTTTATTTCTAGTCAGCTGGACTATTGCAATGGTCTCCTAACTGTGAAGCAACTGCAGCATGTTCAGAATGCTGCTGCAAGTGTCTTAACAAGAGAACGGAGCACATCACTCCTGTTCTTAGATCCCTACACTGGTTACCAGTAAACTACAGAAGAGATTTCAAAGTGCCCCTATTAGTTTATGAATCACTCAAAGGCATGGGACCAAAATACATGTCTGATCTCATTCCTGTATATACACCCAATAGGGCTCTGAGATCCCTTGGAAACTATCAGCTGGTAGAACCTCGGGTCAGAGCCAAACATGGTGGAGATGCATTTAGTTACTATGCTGCTTACATATGAAATCAGCTTCCCCATGACCTCAGATCTGCCCCAACCCTAGTGTTGTTTAAAACTAAACTAAAACCCTAAAGCCTGATTCATGCTTCTCCGTCTGCGTCAGTGTGGAGACATGAAACGTCTTTGCGGGCCTGCCGGAGAGCTCCGCAAGAACGGACAGAGTCGAACTCTCTTTTCTAAACATCCGTCAGTCGAGACGGACAATGCAAGCTTGTGATTGGTCAGGACGCCGCTGTCGTCTACACCGCCGCCATTGTGCCCTCAAAAACATAAAGAGAGCTGAGGATAACAAGCGGCAGACACGGAGCAGCTTGAAGAATACCTTGCGAAAAAACTCTAAAAACATGAATGTTTAATTCCCCGTGACTGGAGGAGTGAAAAGATGCACAGCAAGCGTTTTATTTGTGGACAGAAATTACAGGAAACGTGGGTTTAGAGGTGGCGAGCGCATGAAGAGGTGGAGGAGGATGAGAGACAAATTTGTCTGTTAAAAAGTCTCTTATATACAAAAAACAATATAAACACACTATCTTGGACCGATACATGACAGGATACCACAGAACAGCGCTACGCCCTCTGCTGTCCTGCCGGGCAATTGCTTTGCATCAATCCCCAGGAGACGGAGAAGTATGAAAGCAAAACGCTTCCATCAATCCGTGTGTGTCTGTCCCAGTTGGAGCTGACGGAGAAGCATGAATCAGGCTTAATGCACTCAACAGCCTTTGAATGAATTGTTTCTTATGCTGCGTCGTCTCCACTGTAACCTGCGCTGTAACTTTGTCTTCTCCTTTAGCTCTAAACTGTAATTCCATCTGTGTGTATTTTAATTTGTGTTTTTATGTGTTTTCATATCATGTCCTGCTAATTGTAAAGCACATTGAATGCCTCTGTGTTTGAAATGTGCTCTATAAATAAAGCTGCCTTGCCTAGACAAAACAGACTCTAACCTGTAGAGTGAAAAAATCATTTTATGAAACAGAATAATTCATTTTATTAAGGATAAAGTCTCATCTTCTGGTGAAGACCTTGTAGCTGTCATGGTCTGTGTCTGCATCTCCCTAATGTGTCTCCTTGTGTGCTCCATTTCCCCCTAAGAATCCCCCTTATGTGTCTCTTTGTGTTCCTCATGTGTCCCCTGGTCTTCAGCCCTCCAGATATCTCTCCCAGGTCCTGTGTTCCTTTAGTCTTCCCCAGTCACCCCTCTGCAGTTTTTATAGTTTCAGCTTTTCATTTTATTAGTCTCTTTAGTGTGCTTTTTCCCACCGGTGTTTGTAGTTTTCCTTCCCCTTAGAATATTGGTTATGTGGTTGCTTTTCTTGTCTTTAGGTTTTATTCTTAGGTCATGTTAGTTTCCTCCCTGATTTGTTAATTGCTTTCACCTGGTTCTCTCTCCACACACCTGCAGCCCATCATGCCCCAGTGTATATAAGCCCTGTCTCAGGCCCTGTCCACACGTAGCCGGGGATCTGCCAAAACTTAGATATTTTTCTACGTTTTGGCCTGTCATCCACACAAAAATGGAGTTTTTTCACACGAAAACGGATCTTTTTAAAAACTCCAGCCAAAGTGAAGATCTGTGTTTTCTCCGTTTTGGGTGTCTGCGTGTGGACAGACAAAACCGGAGTTTTAAGGTCCGCAACGTCACTTTCCGCGACAAAAAAACAAAAAAACTAACATCACATGTGCGACCTGTGTTTACACTAGCCGACAGCATGGATGCCCTCAGAGCTGCGCTCGCTTTATCAATTGTCCAAGCGCTTCTTGCTTGTTTGTTTTTGCAAGCGGAATTACTGCTCCTTGCGGAAGACCACAGACGAAGGACGAGGTTAAGAACGGGGGACGTACTGCCGCCTACAGGTCTGGCATGTCCTTAACAACGTATTTATCCGGGTACGTGCGGACAGTTTTTTTTTAAATGAGGTGGTGTGGATGCAAGTTTTTGGAGGAGCGGCTGTTCGTTTTTTAAAAAACCCGGCTACGTGTGGACTAGGCCTCAGTGTCTTGTCGGTCCATTGTTTGTGTCAGCGTTGTTTTGTGCTCTATGTGAGCTTTTGTTCTTGTCTCCAGGTTTTGTGCTCTAAGTGAGCTTTCGGTCTCCTTTTGTTCAGGACTTTTGTTTTTGGCTTCCTGCCCTTTTTGGATTTTTTGTTCATCATTCTAATAAAAGGATTTACTTTTTATAATGCTCCTGCCTCGTGTCATCTGGGGTATAATAATAATAATAATAATGCATTGAACTTATATAGCGCTTTTCTAGACACCCAAAGACGCTTTCACACACTCTCACATTCACACACTGCTAGTGATGGTAAGCTACTTGTAGCCACAGCCGCCCTGAGGAGGTCTGACAGACGCGAGGCTGCCATTTGGCGCCGTCGGCCCCTCTGACCACCACTAACACAGGCAAGTTGGGTTAAGTGTCTTGCCCAAGGACACAACAGCGGGATACCCCTGGCGGGAGCTGGAATCGAACCCATGACCCTCCGATAATGAGGCAACCTGCTCTACCACCTGAGCTACTGCTGCCCAAGGGTGCCTTGTTTTGACTTGGAGCCAGCATGGTACCTGATAGTATCTTGGGTCCTAACCACCTCCTTACCCTTCAACGTGACAGTAGCTTCCAGCACAGATAAACAGGAAAGAGATTGTTGTGACCAATACCCAGATGGCCAGCTTATAGAGACGATCAACAAGGTCATTGTTTTGGTATGAAGAGGCACACAATATTCTGGGCAGAAGACTTTTGCTGGACACTTCCATGTCAGGTGACCTCTGACCTTAAGGCCTGTCCTGCACTACACACCCATGGTTAAGAACAAGCAGAATTGCAGGTCATGCAGGTGTAACTTGAGAAGTCATAAAAAAAATTAAACAATACAGCAAGTTAAACGCAATCATGTATGATAACAGACAACTTTATATGTATGTCTAAAACACAAGCTTTCTCCTCTCCCATTTTCGGTTTGGGGTGTAAGGGCTTGTAGCACAATGCATTATGGGATACCGGCCTAAGTCTGCAGAAGGATGCGTTGACACGCCCTCAATAAAATGGATGAAGTAAGAACACATCTTGGAACTTTGAGCGTATTTTCCATGATACGTTCTCAGGGCTGTAACAGTACCTGGGCCAACGTCGATGACGTGTCACAAGGACACGAGTACACAAGTGCAGACGAGTATGCGTACTGAGAAACATCCGCTATCATCAAAATGTTCACACTAACCAAGAGAGCAGTAAAATGTGCATGTGTCTTTTGTCCATTTTTCCAAAAGCATTTCTCAGTGTTCCTGCTTTGGAAGAGCTGAGGTCAGCACCTCTGCAAAAGCCCTGCATAATAAAAAGGGTGCCTTGTTTTGACTTGGAGCCAGCATGGTCCCTGAAATATGGCCAGAGGGTTGCCTGTTTTATTTCAGCTTCTGCAGCTCCTGTTGGGTTTTATAAGTGCTCAGACACCCATCATTCAGTAAATGACATCACGCCAGTTACTGCGATGCAAGTAAAGGTGATTTGTTACTTTCTGCCTTTGCTGGAGAGAGACTACTTTAGCAGGCTTACCCTCCTGTTCTGCTCAAAAAGGGCAATCCAGCCTGTGTGTGCTTTCATTCACACAGTTCTTCTGCATGTTGGGCATCAGTCTCTGAGCCACAGCTTTGTTCAGGGTGCCAAAAACGCAACAATGAGTCAGAGATCAAAGTTCATCGTAGTCTGATTTCATTCTCTGTGCAGTTTCTTATTAATAAATGAACTGTTTCATAAAAATCAGGTTAATATTTTATGATATTAAATATACAATTTTAAGAAACTGCTAATTGTCAGAGGAACCCATTTCTGCCTCTTTGATCAAGCCGTCGTTCTCGTTAAAGACGAGGCTAGACAGTTTCTTGTGCATGTACATTTTGTTGTTCTTCCTATTTCTGGTTGAGGTGTGACTTTCAAGTTTTCTGTCACATTTAGTGCCTCTGGAGCACCTTTACATTAATAAAATAGTACACATAAAATATGTCAGGCCATTGAAGAAAAGGCTCTTCTTATCAGCTCATTCGTCATAATCTGCATGACTGTCATCAAAAATAGAGCTGTTATTTTTCCCTTCAGGGCACAATTAAGGCCCAAAGTCATACCAACAATTCTGAGGCATGTTAGGAAGAAACATTAGAGGAGGAGCAAAGATTAGGTCAAGGAAATGAGACCGTCACTTCCATCCAGCGTTAGTAGGAGCGCGAGGTCTTTGGCAAATAAGACAGATGAGCTTTTGATTTGGCTGGACCAACATTCCTCCATTGTGGCAAGCAAATCTTCTGGGGTGTTAATTAAAGATGAACAAATGTGTTTATTAGTGAAACATCTTACACCACACCACCTTCCCCCATTAGGAGGTGGCATGGGAGAACTAAGACTAGCTAATTCTGTTGTAAATGTGTGTGTGTGAATGGATGAATGATACACTGTAGTGATTAAATGCACGAAACATGCATTTACTGTGAGCTTTTCATTTATTTTCCCTCCAGGTACAAAGTTTTGGTGTCTTCTGGACATTGTACCCATTAAGAATGAAAAGGGAGACGTGGTTCTATTCCTTGTGTCCCACAAAGACATCACTGACAAGAAGACAGAGCAGGATCCTGAACAGGGACCCGACACTGGTGAGTGGGGAGAAACAAGACCTCCTCTCTGTGGTGAGGTGAAAACAAGGATGTGTCTGCATGCGGTTCTCCGCTGGGATTAGACAGTTTTTATCAAACACAAAAGTCAAACTTGTGTAAGTCTAGTTTGCTCTGCTTTTCTTGGTAACTGCACATTTCACTTCCCAGCATGGATTGCTTAACCTTCAAAATTATTCTGACGCTGAAAGGAGCCGTTTGAGTCACAACAGACATGTTTCCATTACCAGAACTCCAGGGTCAATCCTGGGATGGGGAACTTGGCCAGGAGATAGGATGTCCCAGTCCTCTCAGCTGTTGTGTCTCCATTCAAATCCAGTCCTTTCAGAACTTCTACAGAAGTCAGAACTGCTTTGGCTGTGAGTGATGTCACTGATCAGCCCCAAAAACCACCCAAAGTAACATTAATAATATTAAAAGCATTTATTTTGTAGAAGTTCATCTTTTTTCTGTCCATTCAGAGGGCGAGAGCAGCTCTGAGTTTTGTGAGACAAGCCCCGTTAATTACGTCTGTGGGAGAATTTCCATGTTTTGCCCAACAGCTGTGGAGGAATTCCGGTGTCAGGAGTTAGTTTTTAAAAGCGATTGGTGCTTCTTTTTCATTTTTCTTTTTTTTTTTTTTTTTTTTTTTGCTTCCATTCTGCTTCTAATTTTACTGCTGCCAGTTGTTTTGGACGTCTGCTGATGTCGTTTTCTACTGAGTTACAACCAATCAGCGGGAGTTAACCGGAGGTTCCGCTCAGCTGCTCCACCGGGCCGTTCGGAGTACTGTACCCACTCCAGAGCAGACACTCAGAAGGTTCCTGAAAACGGCCTGAAAAACGGTAGAAAAGTAGTCATATTTGCGATTTTTTCTTTTCACCACCAAAATCGGTCATTTTTAAATTAGAGGCCCAGGTGAGAAACTCTAAACATTTTTTTTTAGATCTTCTGCTGTTTGTATTGAAGTCAAAAGGTGATTCAGACATGTGAATAAAACAGTTTCACTTTCTCACTGAACTTCAAAGTGTAGAAAACAAAAACATTTAGTATGTTTGTGTACCTGGCTGGAGCCGAGGCACCATCAAACTCGTTGTAGTTTCATTATCTGGTCTTTTCAGTTCTGCGACGGCTAAGGAGCAAGATGAAGAGGCAACTCTCTGGAACCAGTTATGGATCAGCTCCTGCAGCCTGAAATCCTCGGAGAAACTCAGGACGTTGGTATTTTTAGATTGTCTGTCTGATGTGGACTTTGTGTTGGGGTCAGATTATTCTGTTTCCTCTACTTCTCCTGATATATTTTACTGCATGTGGCAGCGAGTCCCTGGAGCTCCTCAGTCATCCACAGCGATCGCTCCAAAAGCTGCAGATACACACATGCCAAAATCAGGAGCCCAATATATAATCTCACATCAACATCATGAATATCACATGAGTTCTGCTCACTGGCTCTAAGTATTTGATGGTACCTGGGCTCCAGCCAGCAGCTACTGCTGGGGCAAGTGTAGCTCAAAAGGTTGTCCAGTAATCAGAAGGTTGCAGGTTTGATCCCGGCTCTGAACAGAGAATTCTGCTGTTGTGTCCTTGGGCAAGACACTTAACCCCCATTGCCTGCTGCTGGTGGTGGTCGGAGGGACCGGTAGTACTCAGCAGCCTCGCCTCTGTCAGTGCGACCCAGGGCAGCTGTGGCTACACTGTAGCTCATCACCATCAGCTTGTGAATGTGTGTGTGAACGGGTGAATGACACACTGTAGTGTAAAGCACTTTGGAGTCCTCTGACTCTGAAAGGTGCTGTACAAGTGCGGGTCATTTATCATCATAAACATACTAATTGTTTTTGTTTTCTACACAGTAAAGCTTGGTTTATGCTTGACGCATTTACTTTCCGCGCAGTGATGCGGCTTGCGGATGGAACGCGCTTCACAACTTGCAGCGTTTATGGTTCATGCAGCTTGTCTCTGCGGTGAGCCAATATTCTCCCAAACTGTAGGGGGCAGCATGGAGCTCTACGACATGCATCCAACACTACACCATAGTAGAAGTAGAAATGACTGTTTACAACATGGCATTCCAGCATTTTTTAACAGCGTCGTGTCTTTTCCGACAGTGCGAGCTATTTCTCTCCAAGAATTATTAACAACATGTTGAACACGGTGATCTCTGAGAGCTGAATCATACAAACGTCTGTATTTACAAACCTCTGCCATACTAGTTCTTGCCAGTCCGCCATGTTTTTCTGTGTCCGACCAGCCACGTGGTTAGAAATTTCCTAGGTGTGCGGTGCGGAAATTTTGGGCCGTTTGGAGGCGTGGTGGAGGGGCGTGGTTGTTGAAATGACGCAATTTTGCTGCGCGGAGCCGTGCGGACCTCACGGACGCGTCAATCATAAACCAAACTTAAGAAAGTCAAACTGTGTTTTATTCACTGGTTGACCTTTTGACTTCACTACAAACAGCACAAGATCTAAAGACATGTTTCTCACCTGGGCCACTAATGAAGGAATTTGGTGGTGAAAAATAAAAATCATAAATTTGACTTTTTTTCTCCTAAATGAAACCCTGATATCGCCAAAAGCATTATTATTTTTTGCAGATGTTACAAGATCAAAAACTGTGTGAGTCATTGGGACGTTTTTGTTCACTGGGGTGATAAGAGGATGTAGGGCTGGGCAAAAAAATCGAAAATTTATCATCATCAAAATTTCTGACTCTAATCGAGATAATTTTTTCCACGTCAATAAATTTGTTAATTAAAAAGAAGAAAAGAAGCTGTACCACCTTGAGTCATGTAAAAATGTGACTCAACATAATACATGTGACAGCCTCATCTAGTGGACAGATTTTGTTTCTGCACATACCTGTAGTTATCGTCCACCTATCGTTATCGAGGCTAAAACCTCAATATATTGCAATACTGATTTTAGGTCACATCGTCCTGCCCTAAGACGGTGGTAACTTTTAAATATGTTGCTACACAAAAACTATTGTCGCTAAAATGACCATAACATGACCAAGACTAATTTATAATAAATGCCCCAGACAGAAAAGTTGTGTTATTGGAAAAAAAAAATGTTTTGTGTATTTTTCAGAAATTACAGCAATGACTTTGAGTAATCAAGCTGGCTAATCCTCAAAATGACTAAAGTTTTTATCGATTTGAGCACGACTGAAGTTGTTTAACAGATTTATGAAAAAAGCAAATAAAATGAATGTATACATTTTTAAAGTCCTTTTTACGAGTGAACGTTATTATCCCCTAAAGTCACATGGGTATAGTGAATTAAAGTGATGCCTTAGGATTATTGGTAGAGGAAGCAAAAAACAATTAAACCTCAATTATTAATTTTAATTTAAATGATTATAAACGGCTCCCCTGAATGAGACGAGCATGCTGCACTGTAACCGTTCAGTCAGAGATTACACACAGCTCCCTGCTCCTTCTGAAACGTGATAGCGCAGACGCCTGATGAGGGAAGCCACATTCTGAATTACTGTGGAGACTTTGGGAGTTCATTAGAAGCTAGGGGAGTCTGTATTTTGCACAATGTTTAGTATGCAACTGCTGGTGCTTTCAATGAAGCAAATAAGGTATTTTATACAGGGAGTGCAGAATTATTAGGCAAGTTGTATTTTTGAGGAATAATTTTATTATTGAACAACAACCATGTTCTCAATGAACCCAAACAACTCATTAATATCAAAGCTGAATGTTTTTGGAAGTAGTTTTTAGTTTGTTTTTAGTTGTAGCTATTTTAGGGGGATATCTGTGTGTGCAGGTGACTATTACTGTGCATAATTATTAGGCAACTTAACAAAAACAAATATATACCCATTTCAATTATTTATTTTTACCAGTGAAACCAATATAACATCTCCACATTCACAAATATACATTTCTGACATTCAAAAACAATACAAAAACAAATCAGCGACCAATTTAGCCACCTTTCTTTGCAAGGACACTCAAAAGCCTGCCTTCCATGGATTCTGTCAGTGTTTTGATCTGTTCACCATCAACATTGCGTGCAGCAGCAACCACAGCCTCCCAGACACTGTTCAGAGAGGTGTACTGTTTTCCCTCCTCGTAAATCTCACATTTGATGATGGACCACAGGTTCTCAATGGGGTTCAGATCAGGTGAACAAGGAGGTCATGTCATTAGTTTTTCTTCTTTTATACCCTTTCTTGCCAGCCACGCTGTGGAGTACTTGGACGCGTATGATGGAGCATTGTCCTGCATGAAAATCATGTTTTTCATGAAGGATGCAGACTTCTTCCTGTACCACTGCTTAAAGAAGGTGTCTTCCAGAAACTGGCAGTTGGACTGGGAGTTGAGCTGGACTCCATCCTCAACCCGAAAAGGCCCCACAAGCTCATCTTTGATGATACCAGCCCAAACCAGTACTCCGCCTCCACCTTGCTAGCGTCTGAGTTGGACTGGAGCTCTCTGCCCTTTACCAATCCAGCCACGGGCCCATCCATCTGGCCCATCAAGACTCACTCTCATTTCATCAGTCCATAAAACCTTAGAAAAATCAGTCTTGAGATATTTCTTGGCCCAGGCTTGACGTTTCAGCTTGTGTGTCTTGTTCAGTGGTGGTCGTCTTTCAGCCTTTCTTACCTTGGCCATGTCTCTGAGTATTGCACACCTTGTGCTTTTGGACACTCCAGTGATGTTGCAGCTCTGACATTTGGCCAAACTGGTGGCAAGTGGCATCTAGGCAGCAGCACGCTTAACTTTTCTCAGTTCATGGGCAGTTATTTTGCGCCTTGGTTTGTCCACACGCTTCTTGCGACCCTGTTGACTATTTTGAATGAAACACTTGATTGTTCGATGATCACGCTTCAGAAGCTTTGCAATTTTAAGACTGCTGCATCCCTCTGCAAGATATCTCACTATTTTTGACTTTTCTGAGCCTGTCAAGTCCTTCTTTTGACCCATTTTGCCAAAGGAAAGGAAGTTGCCTAATAATTATGCACACCTGATATAGGGTGTTGATGTCATTAGACCACACCCCTTCTCATTACAGAGATGCACATCACCTAATATGCTTAATTGGTAGTAGGCTTTCAAGCATATACAGCTTGGAGTAAGACAACATGCATGAAGAGGATGATGTGGACAAAATATTCATTTGCCTAATAATTCTGCACTCCCTGTAAACTGTTTGTTATTAGGTCAAATTTATCTGTTCAACAAATTCCTGCTCAGTCTGTGAAGCCTCCTCATTCCCATTGAACCATTATTTTTTGGAAGATTCTGTTGATTTTTGTTTCACTCAGCGTATACAAAAGAGAACTGATTTATTTAGTCCATCAAAACTTTTGACGGTCATGTAGAAAATTGGTGATGTTTTCCAGGCTGCTACATTTTGTATTCTGAATCCTGTTACAGTATTTGTGCCAGTGTTTCTACTTGAAGCTGTCATTTTGGTTCCAGTCCCTGACAACAAAGTTATTTTAAACGGAAAAAAGGATTCCACAAGTGCATGACAGTCTTGTCTGCTCTGGCCTCCCAAATCCCCCTAGGTCATAGCGGATGGCTGTTCATACTGAGACAGGTGCTGCTGGAGGTTTCTCCCTGGTAAAGGGGTTTTCCTCTCCACTGTTGCAACATGCTTGCGTAGTATCAAGAGCAGCTGTAAAGTCTCTGACACAACAGAGTGAATGCTAAAACTATATGCTACCACTTTACAATAAGACTTCCTTTTGTTATTTATAAATGTTTATTTAGCATGATGAATAGCTAAACTACCATGTTTTGTGAAATTAAAATATAAACTGGTCAAAAGACAACATGATTTTTCCAAAGAGCTAACTTCACCGCCCAACCAGCTCTGTTATTAGACGTACCATGTGTCCTGAGTGACTGACATGTGCATGAGTCTTCAGGACAATAAAGAAAGAAAAACAGCTCAACCAAACAGCTTCGTCGACTGCTGTCGGAAGGGAGGGGCAGAGAGGCTTTTCGGCGTGCCTCTGTCCATGGTGCTGAAATGAAGGGAGTTGGAGATTGAGCAGGAGTTGTGGGTTCTGCAAGTGGAGCTCCAGCCCCCAGGGTCGGGAAGGTGGTGGCTGTAGCAACCTTATAAAATACAGGAAGCCAGTGCAGGAACTCCAGCACCGGAACGATGTGCTGCCCACATCCTCTGCTTAGACAACAAGCCGCAGTACCCAGATAATGCGTTTGAAGACTGGCTCGCTCTGCTTATAAGTGTCTCAGTCCTGCGGATAGCAGTTGGGCACATGCCTTCGTGAAGTGACAAGATTACAGAAGTGGTTTTCTGTTATCATCGCCACAATGTAACACGTACAGCCACTTTACAGTGGCCCTTCATACTGAGCATGCATGTAGTGGAGAGGACAGTGCATACAGAATAAGCTGTGCTGCAGGGTTATTGTCCATTCCTGCAGCCATTTTTTATATCCTGTTTTTTCTCCGTCTGCTTCACTCCTGCAAGCACGTTTTTACACTGGTTGGACTTCTGAATGTTTTTGTTTTCCACTTGGACTGCCGGTAAAAATCAGCTGCCTCTGGAGTCCCACCGGCCAAAAAGACCCAAATAGGGCTTTTTCTTCAGCCATGACAGGCACCGACCACCCCACTCCACAGCTCTGGTTAGCCGCCTTAACAATGGAAGCATGGAACATGGCCCACTTGGACTCAGTGTCTCTCACCTCCCCCTGGATGCATTCAGAATTCTGTCAGAGGAGGTCATTGAAGCTCTTTCTTACATTAAACTTTTCCAGTAGTTCCCAGCAGACCCTCACAATACATTTGGGCCTTCCAGGTTTGACCGGTCATACTGCTGTCACCCACTTGAGTATTGAAGTCTGGGAATGAGGGAGTCACTAGAAGGAGCGCTCTCCAGTACCCGTTCCAAAGACTCCGAAGAGGGTGGCTAGTTTGGTGCATGAGCACAAACCACAGTCAGTTTTAGAAAGGACTCTAGGCATACATTTATAAATGAGGCCAAGAAAAGACGGGACCACAGAAGATGAGCAGAATAACTGAAATGTGGGAAAGACCAGTGATTGACAGATGGAGAGGACTTGGATGATTACACTCTTCTGTACATGACACACAAATAAAGCTAAATGTAATGCACTAAAAACAGCAAGGTGCCAATGAGATTTTAACATTTACAATCACTGTTGCGTTCCTCTGCTATGCAGTGAGAGTCTGGGCTCACTTGCATGTAGCACTTAGCACAGTGTGACGTGCCTTTTCTAACGGGTTAGCTATGCTGGATGAGGATAAATGCAGGAAACACAAACAATTAAAACATGAGAGAGCAAAGAAGGAGAGCAACAAGGAGTCTGAGGCTGATTTTTGGAGTACAGTTTACTAAATTGTGCTGACAAACGCTTTTAAAGCCAGATTTGGTGCATTCAGACACATGCATACACTTTTACCGTAATTTCCGAACTATAGAGGGCACCTCAATATAAGCCGCACCAACAAAAATAAAGGTTTTCTACACACACACACGCCGCACTCAAATACAAGCCGCGGCGCAGCAGCCACATGCAGGTCTCCGGCGCACAGCGCATGTACGGCCATAACATAAGATAATTAGACAGAAAGACGCTACACTGAGGTTTTTCGTTGTTGTTTTAATTCAACAAAACGAATTTTAAACACGGGTGAACGTGCCTGCAAGTTTAGAAAAGAAAACAGCACTGATAGCATTCATATTTCTGGATGGTTATAAAATACAAACTGACATGTTATTACTGGTAATTTGCATGTTTAGAAGAAAAGAACAGCGCTGACACAGCAATAATAAGCCCTGGATGATTAGAAAATAAAAGCTGCACACAAAACATGCCTGGTTAATAAATAAAACACACTTTTCTACCAGAAGAAGTCATTCGCTCTCATCTTCCTGTTGCGCACTAAAGCCATTAAAGTCCTCTTCTTCAGTGTCGGAGTTGAACAGCCTCCGAAGAGCTTCGTCACATACCTTTTCTGTGGCGATGTCAGTGTCGCTCTCCGTGTTGCTGTCATCATCCCCGGGTGAAGCTAGCTTGAATGAGTTCTTCCCGCTGCCATCTCCAGCGCCGAACCATGGATTCATTCATGCCAAGCTTACGTGCGCTAGCACTGTTTCCCTCCTTTACGGCCAGATCGATGGCCTTCAACTTAAATGTGGCATCATATGAACTCATACATGTAGTTACCATGATGAGGGGATATGGATTTGAAAAAAAGTCTTTGTGGTGCCGGCTGCTTGCATGTGCTAAATTAAAATGAGCACTTTCTTCGATCTCCACTTTGGACTTCCACTTGTTTCACTTTCTGCTAAAGCGCCCCCTGGCCGGTGAAGGAAAGTCTTCATTAAAGCCGCACCTCATTATAAGCTGCATGGTTCAAAGCGTGGGAAAAAGTAGTGGCTTGTAGTCCGGAAAATATGGTAACCAACTTTATAAATTATTTAAACCATGGCCAGACATCCCTTGAGAATGTAACGAGATGTTTCAGAAATGTATCACCATCCATGAATGAACAGAATATGGCCTGTATTTGATATAGCACCTTCTAGAGTCCTGGAACCCCCCAAGGCGCTTTACAACACAATCAGTCATTCACCCATTCACACACACATTCACACACTGGTGAGGATGAGCTACGATGTAGCCACAGCTGCCCTGGGGCGCACTGATAGAGGCGAGGCTGCCGAGCACTGGCGCCACCGGTCCCTCCGACCACCACCAGCAGGCAACGTGGGTTAAGTGTCTTGCCCAAGGACACAACGACAGCGACAGACTGAGCGGGGCTCGAACCTGCAACCTTCCGATTACGGGGCGAGCACTTAACTCCTGTGCCACCGTCGCCCCATGTTACAAGCCATCTTCTCAGGCCAGCCTAACTCTTCCAAAGATGTTACGTCTCAGGGTTGACTTGCGAGGGCATGACACCAGCCACTCTTTAAAACGCCCACACTCTGTAGAAGCTGGTGAGCAATCACCGCTAGCCTAGACTCTGATTCTGGCAAAACCAACTTTATGCAGCTCAAGGGAGACTCAGTTTACTCACAACGCACCCTCAGTCCATGAAGCTTATGTACACTTCAGGTTAAGACCCTTTCCAGCTGTTCCTTTTCATGCTGAGGAGACAACTGACTTTACCTGTAGCCTAGAATGGAGGAAACAACATATCAATAACACCTAGGGATGGCATTTACAACCAGCATCTCACCTTTGCTCGGTTACCGACAGGAGGAGACCCCCCTCGTAAATCCTTTTTTCGTTCCTCAAATCCGAGGAACTAGGTTTTATTTCACACAGATGAAAAAAGAATAATAGTCCAAACAAAATCCCGACAAAGCGGGTTGAAAAGTGAAACAACTCTTTGCCAATAAACCGAGTTATAGCAAAGTTGAGCTGAATAAGCTCTCCAAAAATGACACTAGGTCGGATTATCACAAACAAAAAGCTCAAAGCAAAAGCTTCCTTCTTTCCATCTCTCTACCTCACACACTCTTCCCATCAAAGGCCCTCTCTCCTAAAAACTCTCAAAAGCCTTTCTCCAAAAAGCTCAGTCCATGACTGACTGACTCTCACTTATCCCATCAAGCTCATCTTTGAACAGACCCAATATCTTCCTTTTATTCACTCTGTCCCCCCTCCCTCACAGTCATTTCTTTGTTTGCTGCTTCAGACTTCAGACTTCCTGGTCACGTGTTCCTCTTCTTCTTGTTACTTCTCCAACGGCCCCGAAGAGACCACAAATCTTGGATGTCATGATGTCCCCTTTTCTTCTCCCAGTCTTCATCCGTTCACTTGTTTCTTCTTCTCAGCGCCTCCTGCAGGCTTTCCTCTCTTCTCCTTTGGGATTACATCACCTCCTCTTGTAGCTATTGGTCAGTAGAGGGGGATGTGGCATGATTACCCCTTCCTTTTCTTCTGCCCAGGATCAACTGGTCATCTCCAGCATTAGCTGGACAATATGTCGTATTTATATGTTTATAGTATCTTGACCAACTCCACTGAGGATAAAAGATAACATACATGTTTACTCCCAACATCTGTTCAGCTCAAAACAGGTCATATCCACAACATGAATCGTTTGACCATATCAGCAGGGTGAAGGCACATCACTAATTTACAACATCACAGTTCAGGGGGCTAGACGGCTGCCTGGACACACACACACACACACAGACACAAACATGATAAGAGAAGGTAACAGCCTTTAGCTTGGTTTCACACACACATGGATACACCTTGTAGAGCCTAGAATTGATTTCACATAATGAGAGACATAATCCAGACTTAATTCCATACATTAACAAGTCTGATTATACTCCATACAACAGAATCCATACAACAGAATCCATCCTTCAGAACGTGAACACAGTCCCCTCCTCCACTCTATTCCTCGGTCTGCCAACAGCAAAAGCACGTTGAGCACGGTGCTCCACCGACCCTGAGACCTCAGCTCCTTCAGTGTTTATTAGCCAGTCCCTTTATCATTGTGATTGCACAGTTCTTTAGTTCTTCAGTTTTGGCTTGAAGCTAAATCTTTTGCTGTTACTCTGGTTTGTGAAGTCTTCAACATAAAACGGGAATAAATAAATGGCCCGTGGCAGGGCTCTGATGATTCAGGCCTGTCGGTGAGCAGCTGCAGCATTTCTTTAAAAAACGTTGACATGAAGATGTGAGAAAGAAGAGCAGCTCTATGATGCAAGTATGAGGTCCATGTGAGAGTAAAACAGCTATTCCTTCACTGAAAATCCCCCTAGATCACATTGTGTCTGTGACTGGACAAAATGTCAGCTGGTCTGGAGGCACAACGATTTAAGGCCCTCATGGTCTCTCTCCGGAGGGCGGGGGGGGTCTTTAACAGGCTGAGTGACATTTAATGTTACCATGGCTGACTCTGTCGTTTACTCAGGGGATTGGCTGGACCATTTTTAAAGTGGTGACAGAAGTCAAACACTGACCTTCTAGAGCAGTAGTCTGTAAGCTTCAACATACAGACCACAAACATTCAGTTTCTGACTTAATTCTGTCGCAGTTCGATAACCCCGCTTGCAAAACTGGTCCCATCAAAGTTGTTTTAGCATCATGAAAAGCTCATATCCTTTAAACGTGCTGGAAGTTCCTCTAGCTCTTTTCTTTCTATGTACTCAAACACAGAAAGACCACCTCTGTGGTGGAAAAACACCAGTGAAAAGTCTTGTTGTTATTGAGGGCATCTAATACAAAAACATTCATCTCCTTTAACCACGTCTTCATGGAACAGATGCAGGGAGCTGGACACTCGCATTGATGTCGATTTGAGAATGGCAATATTGTTTTAAAAAGTCTTCTGATGCAGCGTGATGCTAAGTCACGCATGTGCACAACATGCTAGCAGCACGCAGAAAGACTGCAGCTGGAAGTAGAACCTGCATCCTCTTCACTGTGCTACCATCTGCTCTACCATGCCGACCTAGGTCCCATTTTCACATCAGTAAATCCAGTTTTGGGGAATAACTCTGCAGGAATCATTAGCTCCATTATCACTTCTGATTTCTCCTGGGCAGTTAACAGTTGTCTTTAACATGAAAAGCAGGTTAAAGGAGGAGTTTGGAGACCATCTGAAGGTGCATTTTAATCCATTAAACCAGTTTTATTTCAGCTTAGAGCTTTTGCATTTCCTCCAAAAGTGAGGAACGGTTGATTCTGGATTAAATTACACTTAAGATTCATTAATGTTGAGATTGCGTTCCTTCAATTATTAAAACAAAAAATAACAGAGATGAATCAAATGCTTTAATGAGAATTTTGTGTTGCAAATTTAGAAAATAACACACTTAAACAGTAGTCTCATGCATGGGTTTTCCCTCGGATCCATGACTGTTCTCACGTTTACTTTTTCATTTACCTCTGAGTCTGGACTCAGATTAACCATCACCTCTGTACCAGAAGATAACGCTAAAAGCAGTTTCTGCAGAGGGTGTATAAACGGTGTAACCCTAAAGCCCTAACTCAGCTCAGCTCAGCTCTCTAACTGCCATGTGTCTTGTTTAAAGCTCCAACCAGAACAATGAGCAGCACACATCTGTCTGCACATGTGTATCTCATTCAGAAAGAGGGAAAGCAAGAGGAGGAAAACCTTAGTCCTGTCCGTCTGTGATTAACCTGTAATTGCAGTGACAGATGTTCTCTTTGTGCACCATCAGAAGCACCTGAGCTTAATTCTACGAACAAACAATGTTAAAGACAAATCACAGTTTTTATATAATTCATTGATTTGGTTCCATGAGTGTCGGTTTGGGGCAGGAGTCTAACCCAAGACATGCAGAATCACAACACTGCACACAGATTGAAGGAAAAGTAAAATTGTTTTGTTAATAAGGGGAACTGAGGGTGCGCTGGGAATCCAGCGGATCAGGAGAAACGGGAACCAGGGTCTGGAGAGAGAGCGAACCAGAGGTGAGTCCAGGAGAAAAGGTCGAGGCAGGAATACTGAGAGGAGACTTACGGGGGATGATTGGGTTTGAGGAATGATGGGAGGTTGAGAGCCAGGGTGGAACCAGAGGTGAGTTGTTCTGAGCTGGAGAGGGAGCGCAGGGTTGAGAGTGAGAGCGGGTCAGTCTGGGAGGAGGATGATGAACGTGACTGAATGTGGAGTCCAGGAGTCCTATGGAGGTTGAACGAGTAAATCCAGACGAGCAGTGAACCTGAGGTGGGCGAGTCCAACAAACTCAGAAATCACACTAGTATCCAAAAAAACACTAGAGTCAAAAATTCACTAGAGAAATTACGAGTAACCAAGAGAACAAGAGCGAAGGCTGGAAACTACCGAGCAGTAGTAATCATCCGGCGTCGAGTAGTGTTCAACATCTCCTTAAGTAGTCGACCCGCTAATCAGCCGATCAGGTGCAGCTGCCGCTCCCTCTCCTGCAACACACTCAGAGATGGTTAGGATGAGAGCGAGTACTCACCCCTCTCACGACAATGAGTGGCTGCTTTCCAACAATGGCATGATGGCCAAAGAGCAGGAAATGTAATAAAGCAGAAGATGTCTTGTCTGAGTGATAGTTTAATTTAGCTTTTATGAAGCTAAATCCTTCATACAATCTGGTTTTGTGTTTCTGTTTATCTGTATGATGACTGCTGTTCATGTGAAACAAAGAAGGAACGTTGTACGGATTTGTTTCCGTAAACATTCATAGAAACAAATCAAGTCTATTGAATTGTATTTTTACGGAGGGAAGGACTTCACAGACAGCAGCTAGAGCAGATCTGCTGTTCACACAAATGGAGAACATGTTTATCAGAACTGATCGTTTCACTGATTCAGCCTGCTGCTGATGACCCACTGTTTACTGATCTTGTCTCATCTTGTTATTCAAGCATCACTTCTAAAGAAGCCTGTTAAAATGAAGAGGATCAGATCGGTGATTGCATGTCTTCTGCTTGTCCACAGACGAGGAGACGGGCTTGCAGGTGCATCAGGTATCTCGTCCCCCCGGCTTCAATGCCAACCGGCGCCGCAGCAGAGCCGTTCTCTATCAGTTGTCAGGACACCTTCAGAAACAAGACAAGAGCAAGATCAAGATCAACAATGTGAGTTCATCTGCATCCGGCATGACTGACATTTACCCGCTGGCTGAGACTTCTGCAACATCTCACAGCAGACGAATGCTTGGATCTTTAATGAGAAACAAGGTGGTCGTTTGCATGAATTAAAACACAGAATACAATCCTGCATCCAAGCTGCTGAAAACAGAAACTAGCAACCTGAAACATGTAGGGAAAACACGATGAACCCCTTCTCTAGTATCTCAGCATAGCAGCTGAGGACGGCTGGGCGCTGTAAACTGGACACATCCTGACAGATTATGAGAAGGACATGAGGAATGTGTTCACGCTTGGTTGACTCGAGGTTAAAAGCGTTCCATATTTAGCTGGTTTCAGTGATAAAGCAATGTGCTGACGTGTGCGGTTTGCATTCAGAGGTGACTGTATAGTAGTTCCTCATCAGCCTTCATAAAATGAGTAAACTTTGTGTTTATGACTACAGAGTAAAAACCTAAAAATGTTCCTTTATTTAGTTTGATGAATGAAACTAATAACAACCTGTGCCTCGTTGGCTGCTGACGTCTGTCTCCTCTCCTTTCGTCTAGAACATGTTTGGGCAGAAGCCTCCCATCCCAGAATATAAAGTAGCAGCCATACAGAAATCCCACTTCATCCTGCTCCACTACGGAACCTTCAAAGCCGGCTGGGATTGGTTGATTCTGCTGGCCACCTTCTACGTGGCCGTCACAGTGCCCTATAATGTCTGCTTCATAGTTGGTGGAGGACAGGATGAAGGCGGCAGCAGCGCCCTGCGCAGTCCACCCAGCAAATGCGACATCCTCGTAGAGATTCTGTTCATTTTAGGTAAGACTGATCTCTGTTTATATCACATGTGACTCTTTTTAAAGTTAGAATAGTTCTAGGATCGATAGTCCCTCTCACAAAAGCTATCTCACCAGCTCTATACTTGATGTTTTCAGTAGTTTCCAGGATGGGCCTTTTCAGGCCTCTGTCACTTTCAGGAAAACAATCTGCTGCTGGCCCCGCCCCTCCATGTCCTCAATAGGCTGGGCTTTTTTCTTTTAAAATTTTAACAAACTTGGGCATTTATCTCAACAAAAATGGGAAACCGTGAGTCACATTGCTAATTTTCTACCAACAGCCTTAAAGTTAAAGCACTGAGTCACATCAAAGTGATGATTTTAAAGGTGTGGTTCACTGAAAAACATTTTTAATGATTATTTCTGATTCTAATCAGCAACTCTGGGTGTTTCATGCAGGCTGAACATGAAAATAGTCTCCTACACCTTTCTCCTGAATGAACTTCTGATAGATGATAGACAATTAAACTCTAGGATTAGAAAAGCCTGACAGATCTATGTCACGCTGTCACTTAACATTCATGGACTCGCCCATCTTGACTCATGAAGGGGAAGGCTGTTGTTGGTTTCCCCCCACGCGTCCAAACCTGGGCGTAGATTGCAATTTAACCATGAGCCCTACCAAATAAAAAAGTTTTAAGCCTAGTCTTAAAAGTAGACAAGGTGTCTTCCTCACGGACTAAAGCTGGGAGCTGGTTCCACAGGAGAGGAGCCTGATGACTAAAAGATCTATCTCCCATCCAGTCTGACAGCTAAGTGCTCTGTTAGGAACATATATAATAATCAGATCACCGAGTGTCCATTTTGATATGAACAGGCAGCCAAGTGAGGGGACGTTCTATGCAAATTTCAAAATGTGTTACATTACAACAACTTTTTCAGACATTCCTAAACCAAACACAGACAGAAAATGATGTCACATTTTTCTCACATTTGTGGTGTTTATAGAGACAGCAGAGACCCGCATGGCAGCACAAACAGATACAAAAATCAGATGTTTGTAATAGGTCCTTTTAAAAGTAATCAACTCATTTAAAATTACCACCAATCACATCAAAGAAACTGAGGAAAAAGTAAAACATAATTAACCTAATAGTATCTGATATTAGCTAGTTTGTATGAACGTGATGTAACTTTTTAGGAGATCGGAGTAGATTGCCGTCATCCAAAGTCCTGAACCAACTCTTAAAACTCCTAGAAACCCATCACCAGCTGCCAGTTTCTCCCTGGACATTGTTTGAGGATATTTCTGCTGGATTAGACCCATGGATGCAATTATATTTACTCATGTAAATAAAATACAGAGTTACACATAAATATGTAAATGGGTGTGAAATGTGAAACTTACAGGACTGTAAAAAAACACATCAAAAGCTGACAAAAATAACTAAATATTTTACATTTGTTTTGAAGTCTGTGAATAATGATTCAAATTAAATTTGGGGTTTGGATTCTGTGTGAACAAAAAGAAAAACTTCATTTGTGGCTTGTTCGTATCATTATATTATCCACCTGTCATCATCCTCTATCAGGGTTTTGTGATAATGGGAGTTCTTCCATTTTTAATGATGCATGTTTCTCCAGGAGGACTTGAGCCATTTACGAAAGGCCATTACTTCTTAATCCCCACACATTTCCGGAAAAACAAACCATCTCTTTTATTTTCTAGTCTGTTTGCCCAGCTGCAACAACGTTTTGCATTACACCTCTTTAATGGAAGATTTGTTTACTGGAAGAGTGGATACTGAACTTATCACTAAAACTACAGAAGCATCCTGCAGTTAAGCGTCTGACTCCTGTCAGTCAGCAGGAGGTCTGCATAAGTCATGTTTATTGTCCTCAGACATCTTGTTAAACTTCCGGACGACGTACGTGAGTACATCAGGTCAGGTGGTCTACGATGCACGCTCCATCTGCGTTCACTATGTCACCACCTGGCTCTTTGTGGACCTCATCGCCGCTCTGCCCTTTGACCTGCTGTACGCTTTCAACGTCAGTGTGGTGAGTAGACGTGTCACAAACTTAGGTCACAAAGTCACATTTCCTCCTCTGATTGAAGCCGTGTCTGCAGTACTTCGGAGTCCACTTGTTGAAGACAGTTCGGCTGCTGCGGCTGCTGCGACTGCTGCAGAAGCTGGAGCGCTACTCCCAGTACAGCGCCGTGGTGCTTACGCTGCTCATGTCCATGTTCGCTCTGCTGGCTCACTGGATGGCCTGTGTCTGGTACTTCATCGGCCGCAGAGAGATCGAGAATCCCGGCTCCTGGGACATTGGTTAGTGACTCTTTTTTTCTTTAATGTCTCTTAACTTTAGCCTTTAAAAGCATAAGATTATCAACCCTTCCTACAACTTTCAGCTAATACCACATCAAATTGTGGTTCACTCACTCATTCACTTCGTCAACCGCTTGATCCTCAGTAGGGTCTTGGGGAGCTGGTGTCTATCTCAGTCACTGGGTCAAAGATTGAAGATGAGGAGAAAGAGGATGCTAGCAATGGGTACCGAATTTGGTACTTTTTATGGTACCAACCGAATTCCATAGTACCGACCGAGCACCGATTCACGTCATTTGAAACGGTGCCTCGTTTCGGTACCCGTCCTTCATAACGAGAACATGCCTAGACAGCTGCACATGCGCAAGAGCGTTATGTCGTTGGTTGCTGCGAGCGAGTTGTAAACAGAGCAGCATGGTAGAAAGAATGCACGCTAAAGCTTGGGTCCACCTCACTAAATGTGATGCGCTAACCACATATCACCACTCAGGGACAACAAGTTACCATTCTCATGATAGAATCTACGTTTTCTACCTCAGCGATGATGCCAAACAAAAAGGCTGAAAAAGCTCAACACACATAGTGAGAAAAACACACAGTAGCAACAATGCAACATGATCCTACAGAAGCAGCTGTTTACATCAAAGCCCCAGATCTCCTCTTTACAACAATATAAGAACCATCACTCAACTCTAGTGCAAAACTCAAGGAATGAGCAGCAAAACAAAAAAGCGTAAATTCAGTCTTACCTTTGCTGGTTTATGGTCATGAAAATCCGCGTTATGGTAAAAAAAAACACAAGGTTTGTTTTAATCCAATGTTCCGACGTCACGCTGAGGAGTTTCCTGATTGTCTTGTGCTTTTGTTTTCACCTGCTGGAGAGTGTTTTCACGTCTCTGATGCTACATTTTCATCATACTCCGCTCCCCTGTCCCACATGTTTTAGGTGTTTCCCTGCTGCCACAGACCTGATCTAAATGAATGAGAGATTAACAGGTTTTAACAGGTCACCTGATGTCATCCTGAGGAGGGGATGCAAATATATAAATCAGGTGGGCTGAAGCAGAGACATGGAAAACATGCAGGACAGGGGGTGCTTGATAAAAAGGGGTATTGCCTAAAATCTTGTCACAATATATTGTTTTCTTCTGTTTATTTATGTCAAAATGACTTTTGGAATATTCTCACAGATGAACTGCAGCAGAACGAATACTCCTAAAAGTCATAGAATACCATTTAAAGAACATTTAAACTTATTTTAAAAATAAACGTTTCAAGTTGTTTTTATGTTGTCTTATGATTCATTCTTCAAACAAAGCCACACAAAAATCTGCACAAAATGAATAAAGATGAAGATATTTTTATAAATTCAAACTAGTTTGACCGGAAGAGAAAATTACAAAAACAGAAATAACATTTCTTCATGTTAAGTGTTGCTTCGCTGGATAAAAATGATGCTTTGCTGCATTTTTTTCAGCAGCATTAAATAAGGACTCTGCCGCTGGGTGAGCAGCGCTCTGATCAGCGGTTCTGGGGTTATTAGAAGAAGAAGAAACAATGTTTTATGTAGCGTCTCTCAAGATAAAAACCATGAGGAGCTTCACAAGAACAAACATAAAAATAGATTAAAAACTTAAAAAGATTTTAAAATTGGTAAAAAAATAAAAAAGATCATAACATTTGGAGCGGTAAGACATCATAATTTAAATAATGCGAGGAAAGGGAAGGAGAAAGCGGCTTGAGTGTTTTACCAGGAGAAACAGCTGCAGATGGAGATTTGATCACGGGAGACGTCCGAAGGTGAAGATCGTGTGATAAAACAAACATCGTTTAAGGCAATTAGCGTTGGCAAGCTATTAATGCAGATATGACTTTACTGTTGTCAGAGTTATTAACGGAGGGCGTTTTTCTGTTCAACATCAGCTGCTGATGTTACCCCATCTTCTGTTCAGTACACCTGAATCCACGCTGCTGCTGCAGCCGCTCCACGGCTGACGCAGCCTGACAAACTTCATGTCGCTGTTGACCTGAAAAGATCATTGATAAGATATCGTCATCTTGCTCCGCCTATCCGGGTCCGGGTCGCGGGGGCAGCATCCCAACTAGGGAGCTCCAGACCGTTGTAATGGAAATGAAGGGTATTACAATTTAATTAAGAACCAGAGATATTAATGATCCATACCTGGAAGGACCTGGGCTTTTAAAATCAGAAGTGATTCTTTTTATTACAGGGAAATTTAAAAGTAAACACTTTGCATGAACTGAGAGACAAGAGAAGAGAGAGACCTTGGAACGTTTAAGAAAATTTATTATCTAAATTATTTTAAACAGGACTAACTCTCTAATGATGGATGCGAATGGAAGGTAATGAGGTGGAGTGTGTGTGTTGGTGCGATGTCAGTTCAGAACCTCTGTCTGGAGAAGCGAGTCTGAGTGGGAGATGTTGTTTTGCTCCTAACTGATCGACGTTTGAACTTTAGTCAGGACAGACATGAGACGCTATCTGGTGCCGTTCTACATTACCCGTCAGGGACTCCCGTGTTAGATCCGGCTGCCTGGTCCTCGGACCCTCCTCTGCTGCTGGAACCGATGAAACAGCGTAGACAGCACGACAAACCAGTCTATGGATAGTCTCCAGGTAAAAACGGTAGATGTTTCACAGCGTCAAAGGGACCCCCCTTTGGGTCAGCGAGTTCAGCTTTTATTCTGAAGGAACTGTTGTTTTGTTGGTAACAACGACAGGATTTTCCAGCTTGACAGTTCTCAGCTTAAAAGTAAAACATACAGATGGCCAGTCAAGTTAAAGTTAAAGTCCCATTAGTTGTCACACACACTGATGTGTGTGCGAAATTTGTTCTCCGCATTTGACCCATCCCCTGGGGGAGTGGTGAGCAGCAGACACAGCCACGCTTGGGAACTATTTGGTGGTTTAACCCCCCAATCCAACCCCTTAATGCTGAGTGTCAAGCAGGGAGGCATTGGGTCCCATTTTTTTCAAAGACTTTGGTATGACCCGACCAGGAATCGAACCCTGATCTCCCAGTCTCAAGGTGGACACTCTACCACTAGGCCACTGAGCTGGTACTGAGTCCGTACTTCACTTAGCAATGATGGACATCAGATGATCTCGAGAGCTGGTTGAATACTGAACACAAAATGGCGATGTTCTGTTTTATTAATCTTGGTTGTTTACGATTCTTGACGAATCGCAGTGGACAGATTAAATAAACACCACAGAAACTCTGCCACGCTTCAGAATGAAGGTTCTGATTGGATGAGTAAACAATGTGTCATGCGTTGACATTACGTGAATCAGGATGTCTAGTGCAGTTAGACCAAAGTCATATTACTCATTAAACACATTAATCATAACATTGTGATTTCACAGATCGGTCACATGGTTATTATTGACTAACAGTTGTTTTGATTAGCTTTATTAAAATAGAGTTCTTTGATTAATTAAAAGAAAAGCGTTCTTCTTCCTTCTTCTGTCTTCTTGCTGGAATGTAAACATTAGAAGCAAATGCATGACCTTGGCTGTTCATGCACACTGGCGCTGTGTCACAAGGACAGCTGTTAGAGGGGAGAAATGGCTCATTCATCACGTTACACCATCCTCTCCCCGGCCACCTCCACCAGCTCCTCCGGCAGGTCCCCAAGGCGTTCCCGGACCAGACTGGAGATGTAACCTCTCCAACGTGTCCTGGGTCGACCCGGGGGCCTCCTGCCGGCAGGACATGCCCGAAACACCTCCCCAGGGAGGCGTCCAGGAGGCATCCTGACCAGATGCCCAAACCACCTCAACTGACTCCTTTTGATCCGGAGGAGCAGCGGTTCTACTCCGAGTCCCTCCTGAATGTCCGAGCTCCTCACCCTATCTCTAAGGCTGAGCCCGGCCACCCTACGGAGGAAACTCATTTCGGCCGCTTGTATCCGCGATCTCGTTCTTTCGGTCATTACCCAAAGCTCATGACCATAGGTGAGGATTGGGACGTAGATCGACCGGTAAATCGAGAGCCTGGCTTTCTGGCTCAGCTCCCTCTTCACCACGACAGATCGGCTCAGTGTCCGCATCACTGCAGACGCTGAACCAGTCCTTGATAAGATATCAACCACATATTACTGTGCGTTGCTATATTTGAATATTCATTAAGCATAATGCATCCCAGCCCAATGTTTTTCTTTTACCAGGGCAGAGCCAATGCTGTCATCTTCTGGATAATGAACTATTCATTTTCCCCGTACCCCCGTAATGCCAGAATAAGTATCAATTTTAGTCTTAGCTCTTGTGGTGCTGTACTGTTTTCCCCACAGCAGAGTGCGTTTAATTGTGAAAGAGCTTGATCTTTTCATTATGAAAAGAAAAAGTCTGTTAATGACGTGGTCCTGCTTCGGGTTCTTCACAGCAGACAGTGCCTTTAGATAATGACCTAAGTTACATGCAGTAATAAAACACCATCAGCAGCTGCAGCATCATTATAGGAAGGCTTTAATATGAATAGAAAGGGAATTCTGCCATTGCTGTCTTTTGCTTTTGACTAATTGCTGACAGTCACCCTGGAAAGTCTTTGAGTTGTTGTGACAGTTTGGCCTGAGGTCCAGAGACAGTTAGAATCATTTCTGCACAAGAAGTTGTAGTTTACCATCTTTAAATGCCCATCCACTCCTGCTGTTAATCTCTGTGCTCTGATTCGCTGCCTCCAACTGAAAAATGCCTCCTGCGAGTTATACATCACATACTTGTCCTCCTTTTCAGTCCAGCCAGAAAACACTGATTTGTAAATGACTACAGGTCTGCAGAGCTCTGCAGTCTGTAAATTATTGACAGCCCTGAAGGGGAAAGAAACTAACTGCACCTTGCACCAAGTGAGTGACAGACAGAACGGCCCAGCATACGTTCACGCTGATATCAACCTCCATTGTGAATCACAGCTGGTGGCACATAAAGGTCAGACTGGTCTTTGCTTTCCCCTGGATTACCTCGGCCTTTCTGAATTGAGAGACCGCTGACATAAAGTGGCCGCAGCAACACTGACTGGCATTGCTTTGCTGAAACGTCCATGACAGATGGGCTGGTGCAAATCAATGAGAGTAAAGATGGAGGAAAACCAGCTGGAATCAGAGAAGGAAGAGAAATAACTTATCATTATTTATCTGAACCTTGAGTGCAGGTCCACAGGTAACGACTAAAGCTCATTTGTAGTAGCTCCATGTCTGTGTGTGTCTGTGTGTGTTTGTGTGTGTTTGTGTGTGTTTGTGTGTGTTTGCGTAATGCTCTAAATAAAATGAGAAACAAGAAAAGTGCCTCAGGTCACAGTCAGAAGCAATAAGTTTGCTCTCTTGCCCTTGGAAGTCCCTGTCTGTATGTCTGTACACGTTAATCAGACCGTGAGTAAGGGTTTCCTGACGCCTGCAGGACTTAAGATTCTCCACTCAGAGCTACTTCTGGAACATCAACAAATCTTTAAGGCTGTGTGTCTGCTTGGATCTGCCTTTGAAGGGCGACAATGTAGCGTAACAAGCAAAGCGCTGAGATGAGTTTTGTCAAAAGAAATCTTAGGTCCATGACACAAAATGATAACTGAACACGTCTAGAGACATTAAACACTTCCTGCTCAGAGGAAATGGATCGTAAGGGTCATGTAGCAAATGTCTGATGAGAGTTTTATCTAAATAAAAACGTGTTCTTGTCCTGAGTTATCTACGCTCTTCACCGATTAGGATCTGACGTGACTTCATGCAACAATCTTTAGGGTTGGGCCAAATAAAAACACAGATTGTTTTTATGCAAGTAGTTGTGTTTCAAATTACCACAAATGTATTTATTTTATCTTTCAAACATTAGCAAAATCATTGTGTGTGTCTGTGTGTGCGCGTGCATGCGCAGGGGCAGGTGCGCATGTGTGTGTGTGTTTGCGTGTACATGTGTGTGTGTGTGCGCATGCATATGCGTGTTTGTGTGTGTGTGTGTGTATATGCGCGTGCATGCGCAGGTGTGTGTGTGTGTGTGTACGTGCATGCAGGTGTGTGCATGTGTGTGTGTGCGTGCATGCATGCATGCGCGGGGGGGGGGTGTGTGTATGCACGTGCATGCGCAGGTGCAGATGCGTGCGTGTGTGTGTTTGTGTGTACGTGTGTTTGTGTGTGTGTACGCGCGTGCATGCGCAGGTGCATGTGTGTGTGTGTACATGTGTTTGTTTGTGTGTGTGTACGCACGTGCATGTGTGTGTGTGTGTGTGTGTGTGTGTGTGTGTGTGTGTGTGTGTGTGTGTGTGTGTGTGTGTGTACACTCGTGCATGCGCAGGTGCGTGTGTGTGTGTGTGTACGCAAGTGTGCGTGTGTGTATATGTGTGTGTGTGCGCGTGCAGGTGTGTGTGTGTGTTTCTTGAAAAGTAGAAACTGAGAATAGTAATAATAAAAAAGGTGTTAAATTGTAATTAATTGAAATAAGACATTGCTTTTGGAATGTAGTTAATATCATTGTTGTTGTTTTTATTAACATTAACATGAACATTAATGATAATAATAAAATGTGGTCTGAATAATAATTAAAAAACTAAAAACAAACATTCCTGGACAGGTGAGCGTGCTCTCCGATGACCAACATGCCTGTCAGCAGGTGTAGAAGTCAGCTTCGACCTTATGGCTGTGACTTCCTCCATCTTTGTTTAATGCAGCACAGTCATTCATCACTTTCATCTAATCTTTCTCACTCTTTGGTTCATTGTAACTTTGTGTTCATCTTTCTACAAACTGATGATAGTTTCATGTTTTGATCTGTACATCCGATTTAGCTTGTATTTTATGTGTTCCTATGTCCAGACCTAGCCTTGGGTTTCGCTTCGACACGTAGCTCTTTCCCACATTTTGTTTGTTGCTCCAGATTTCAAACACAGCAGATTTGGACCAACATGTTTTGACTCTCCTAATCATTTAGTTTTAGAAGCGTTTCCAGACTTCCAGCTGACATCCGTTACCTGCAGCAGCTCCTTATGACCTGTAAGTGTCCCATCATGCCTGCAGGATCCTGAAGATGCAAATCCAGATATTCTGTTTCTAAAACATGAATGAACAGGTGATTTTTAAATGCATGAATAAATGCAACACTTTTCCTTCCTCCTCACTGAGAAAGGACGCCATCGTTTATATAAACATGTCTGAGTCAATTTGACAATTCACCAGAACAATAATCTGAAAATAGTAGATTACTGAAAACATTTTGCTGTGTGGAGTTTAGATAATCTGTGTTCTGGGATTATACAAAATTTAGCATCATTTACATTCTTGCATGAATTCCTAGCAAAATGATTCATCTTCACCCATCCCCGTCCACAGTTCTGCATATCAACACACATCCTCCTGATTTAAATAAACTATGTTTTATTTTCAGTACGGGGTTGACTGGTGTGTGTTTGTAGTTCCTGTTGTCCAGCCAGGATTGGTGAAATATGAGTTGGCTTCCACCTCTTAGCTGTGATCTTCTTAGAACTGCTAGCTTTGCCTTTTATGAGTCTCCGGTGAGGAAAAGATTAGCAGCCATGCTGAACAGACAGGGTTCTTTGGAAGTTGAACTCATATCAGTTCTCCTGGGGGTTTAATGGCATTCAACCAGAATGCCATTAAACATTCTGAGGAAACTGTTCATGGTCATGCTCATATGGACAGCAACTCGTTGTTGGATGTGTTTCAGTCCGCCTTCAGACCACACCATAGCACTGAGTCTGCTTTGATTAGGGGGCTAAATGACATTCTGGTGGTATCTGACTCTGGGTCTAGGGTACTGCTGCTCCTGGTGGACCTTTCAGCAGCTTTTGATTTGGACGATCACCATATTTTACTGGAAAGGCTTGGGTCTTGGGTTGGGGTGACGGGGGTGGCACATAAATGGTTCCGCTCCTACCTATCCAACCGATCCATCTCTGTCCAGATTGGTGGCTGTGCATCCTCCTGTCTCCCACTGCCTTGGGGGGGGGGGGGGGGTGGGGGGGGGGCACAAAGCTCTGTTCTCGGACATTTGCTGATTTCTATCTACCTTCTGCCTCTGGGCAAAATCCTGAATCAGGACGGCCTGAGCTATCACATTTATGCTGATGACTGTCAATTATATGTGGCAATGGATGAGGAGAATGCAGGCTCACTATTGGCTGCATTTTTAGAAGATGTGAAGGGCTGGCTGGCATCCAACTTCTTAAATGTCTCATCATCCACATCCAGTCATCGAGTGTTCATTTCCCTTTGTCTTTCCAGATGAGAAAATCTAGTCACTCCGCCGAAGGTCCTACGGAAACCATGAAGGGCAAGAGAAAACATTGTCGTTGAAAGTTTTCTCTGTTCTAATTCTGATCCAACAAACAGCAAAAGATGAAAGAAATGTTTGCTGATTTTTCTGAGATGTTTTCATTCCAACAAGAAGATGTACTAAAATCAGACAACAGGAAACAAAATGTTGGTCCCTTGCCTTTCAGGGCTTCAGTTTAATATCCTGCTCAATGTTTTCCTTTTGAAACTAAAAACGTTGCTTCATATGTGATGAGATTCTTTCTGCTTTTATTCTCACAGGTTGGCTCCATGAGCTGGCGAAGCGCCTGGGTACCCCCTACCTTCCGCCCTCCCTGACAGCACACGTCCCCACCACAGTTAGCAGTCTCCCAGCTAACAGCAGTCAGTGGAATGTGCCAGGGTCAGAGGTCACAGGACAGGGAAGCTGGAACTCCAGCCAAGACTATGGGAATATGTCCGTGGGCAAAGGCATGCCTGGGGCAGGAGGTTTCAGGGGCGGCCCCTCGATGCGAAGCAGCTACGTGACCTCTCTGTACTTCGCTCTGAGCAGTCTGACCAGCGTGGGCTTTGGAAACGTGTCAGCCAATACAGACTCTGAGAAGATTTTCTCCATCTGCACCATGCTCATAGGAGGTAATTTAATTTCTTCACTTTGCATTAATGTGAGACTGATCTCTCAGAATGTGAAGCTGTAAAGTACGCACTCGGCTCATAATGTGGAGGAAAGGCTGCTGCACACGTTTTGCTACGTTTCGCTCATGATGCAAAGCAGATACAGACAGACGCTCGAGCTTGTTGAAGAAGATTTGTAGAGATTTACCTCGCTTTGTTTTATAAAAGGGTACTGGATTTAAACAAGACTCCTGGTTTGACCTCGAGTAACAGAATATTCTTAATTTTGTCATAAACAGTTTTTTAATTAACTTTTTTAATTGTTTGTGAGAATAGACTTGATTTATTTTACTGTCAGACTTGGTGCTGGAGCTTTTCTTTGCCTCCACTCTGTCTGGGTACCATCTAACCAAACATCCTCCTCAGAAGGGATAAACTTTATTCGGATTAATGTCCCCAGGTAAAAATCTATCATAGTTATGATCAAAGAGATCTTACTCTGTTTTCTCTTTTCATCAGCATGTGTGTTTATCTGTAAACAAGAGGCTAAAGCTACACAAACACTAGCCACTAGCAGTGCTGCTCGTCTGGCGCGCTACGGTGAGGCTCTACTAGCCACTGATTGGTCCAAAGCAGAGCAGCACTCAAGGTTATTGGCTGTTCATCTGTTATTTATATCAAAGTTTCTCAATGTATGTTTAGGACAGACGTGTGAGAAGGCCCAGTTGCACCATCGGACTGAGGCTTCGTCTGAAGTAACGAGGGTGGTGCCAAGGGTCTGTTGTAGTACAGGAACTGACCTGAAAGTGTCATGATTTATCAACGACAAACTCAAATAGCTGACCCAAGACAGACCGAATGCAGGTTTATTTTAACTGAAAACAGGTTATGTGCCAACTTAAAGCTCTGGGGCCTCATTTATCAAGCTCGCTTAAGCCGGGCGTACACTGTGCGACTTTTTCACTCGTAGCACTCAGTTTCAGCTCAAACTGTACGACTTCCTCACAGGGCAGATCTCACGAGCCATGCGCTCACACTGTACGTCTGGTAGCAACACGTTGGCCCTAAAAATATGCTGAATATAGCGGTTTTTACTCAACACGTCAGACTTTTTTGTCTTGTTTTGCCTGTTGTCCTTCAGGAGTGCTGCAGGAGGACACACAGGGATTTATGGGGGTTGGATGAGGAAAACGAAATAAAGAAAGTAAATCTGTGTTTTGTGATCAGTTTAATTTGACATGAACACGACAAACACGCTTTCTTGACAATCTTTGTGAGTAAAAAACGTGTAGAAATAAAAACGAACAGCGTGTGTTATTAGGGAAACAGCGGGCGAGCGGTGTTGATGCAGCATTGCACATGCGCAGTGAGCGGTTCTGGTACTTTTTGGGTCGCAGCTGCTCGCAGCGCCGCTTCAACAGTGCGATACCCTCACGAGGGACGAGCAAAATTTCAAACACGCCAGAAATCCGTGCAAGCTCACGATTGCTGATCAGTAGCTGGTCACGTGGTGTTAATCGCCTCTCGTAACCCCCTGTACACTACACCACGCTCGGCGCAAAACTCGCCCCGATCTCGTGGATTCTCGCACGAGTGGAAAATCGGCTCAAAAAAGTGAAAAAGTCGCACAGTGTACACCCGGCTTTACCCACAAAACGGGGTCGGAAAACTGCGTAAGCAACTTTCCACGCAAACTTTGGGATTTATGAAAGAAGACTTAGCAGAAAAATGTACACAACTTTAAGTTGACTAAGGACCTGGCTTACACACATGTGGACATGGAGAGCACCTGCAGTGCTGCTGCTGATAAGGATAAAATTATGAAATCCTGCAGCATTATCACTTGCACTGCTTCATGCACGCACACACACACACACACACATACACACACAGCCTGAAGCACAGAATACAGAATGAGACAGAATGTTGTGTCTGTGACAGTGTGAGCGTCCTGTCACTGTGACTCGATTGATCATGCGCCCTGAAAATGCTGCAACAAGCCAGCTTATGTATATGCATGAGGTCCACAAGGCACTTTGTATTGACCATTTATGGCAGTAAGTGGGCGTGTTGAGGGCGGGATGTGATCCAGAAACAACTGAGCACATTTCTAGGTAGTTTGTGATTCATGAAGCGGAGATTGCGTGCAGCTGTGCGTACTCCATGTTTGCTAGATCACAAGCCTACTTGGCGTAAGTACTTTTTTTTTTTTTGGCTGAGCTAAAGTACGGTTTTAGTAACGATTGTAGCTTAAAATCATTACACGATTCTACGCAATGTTTGATAAATGAGACCTCTGCATAGGAGTTTTGAACTGGTCAGTCCGATCCAATGTTCGTGAATTCGTCAGTGGAGCCATGTGAGACGAACAGGAACAGAAAAGTAGGGACAGCGAGCTGCAGCGTGGTTTGTCTTGGGGGAAATAATATAATAATATAATTAATATAATAATATTATATATATAATATATTATATACATACAGTATATATATACATACTTGCACTTGGACACAGATTGGAGGGAGCTCATGAAGAACTACAGGTGAAACTCAGAAACTCAGGTAGGTTTAAGGTGGCTGATTCAGCAGAGGTGGCGTTGAGTCTAGCGATTGGAATTCCGGCTCCTTTTAGAGAGCCGGCTCTTTCGGCTCCCAAGTGGCTCCTCAGATTTTCTGTTGCGTAGAGTACGTTTGTAACCAAAATAATGCAAAACTATAAGTATACTATTTACTAATATAAAAAATGCTATATATCAAATATTTATCATTTCTATGGATTTAATAACTGAACACTTTAAGAAATCTCAACTTTCCGACTGCTGGCGCTCATTTTCTCACCGTCTTCGTTGCACTCTCCTCTCTCTCGCTCGCCTTTTTCCTCCTCCTCATTCCCTCTTGTCTCCCTCCACCCGCATGTGCTCTGCTGTGTGTCTGAGTCTGATCCTCCCTCTTCCACGCCCCTACTGCTCTGTGTGTGGACAGTCTGGACACGCAGTACACATGTTGACCAATCTCCTGTAGCTTTCACCAAAGCAAGCCGGGAGGGGGGAGGGGAGGGGACGGCTCCCAATGACGAGCCGGCTCTTAGAGCCGATTCGTTCGAGACCGACACATCACTAGTTGAGTCAGTCTGGGGAGCTGAGGGTGAACTAAACCTAACAGCCTTTTCATGAACTGAGAAGCTTCATTAAGTCAGAGTAGAGCCACTGCTCCTCCACATTTGAAGCAGTTGTTTGATTAGGATAGTTCCCCTATGCCTCCCTACACTATAATAAATTGTAAGCCAGTTAATCTTAGAAACATAAGTTCACCGTCTGCCTTAAAAACATGAGTCGTGTCAACTTAACCAACCTCTTTCTCTTAACTCTAAATTTCAAGATGTACAAATAGCATAAATAATAAAGAGGCATTGTTTGAACATAATGTTGTGAGTTGAAACGAAAAACAGTGTTAGCTTAGCTATTCTAAAAACGTATTTTCTCTTACACATAATCCTATTAACTTACAAATTCAAGTTACAAGACTATTAGGTTTGTCCTTTAAACATTAAAGCTACTCGGGCTTGTTCTCTGTATTCACGTAAATAATATGGCAGCTTTCATATCAAGACACCGGAAAGCTCACGCCGCAGACTTTGTGTGTCTGCAGGCTGAGCAAGCGGTCAACAAATGGCCAAAGTTCATGTGAACCAATGTTCAGCTTCACTGGTTACCCTCCTCACTTACGGTGCTGGCATGACAATAAACTCCACTTCATTGAACTACGAACAACAGAACCCCACACAATAAACTTGCAAACACCTCAAAATGGAACAAATATCATAGAGCATGCCTACCCACAATGCACTGCGCCCCAGAGGTTTAGTTCAGCCTGTTTCAGCCTCAACAGTCAGGAAAAAATTATCTGTACCCACTTTGAAATCACTCCACTTCCGTCCATTGTTAGGTCCAATCTTAATGTCCTCCGCTGCTGGAAATAGAGCCTTTAACTTTCTGTCCTTTAAACAGTTGGGCTTCCTTACTGTCCCCGTCCCTTTTCTCGTGTCTTACATTCACTTTATGTATGATTTGTATCATATTTTGCTTTTGTTTGTTTTCAGTAATTAGTTTACTTTTTGATATCACCGACTGACCCCCCCCAAAACTTGGGGAAAATTGAGTGAAATTGTAAAAATGAATTAAAACAACTTTTGAGATTTTATTACAGTGTTTAAAGGTTTTTCTGGGCAGGACCTACTGGGAGGAGACCCTTAGACAGACCCAGAAATCACTGGGTCGACATCTGGCCTGGGAACATTTTGAGATCTCCTCCTGGATCTTGACCTAACCTTGGATAAGTGAAAGAAAATCTTCAGCTCTCTGATACAGAGTGACCATCAGTTTATCCCTCAACCTAAATAAATTCCTACTTCCCCTCTGAAAACACCAGCACAGACGAGCACAGCATCTCATGCTGGTGAGGGAAGCTGGACCAGCATTGTATGCTGGTTCACCAGCTAAACCAGCACCAACACACAACATACGCCGGTAACACTCATGCTAGTTTTTTAACAGCGTTTATACTCAGCGGCTGTCTCGCTGTCCCCAGCAGATGACATTACAGCCCAGTCTGATTCAAAATGATCACCAGTTCATAACAATAAATCTCCCATAACTCATCCACCCACATATACCAGCCTGGACGTACTCTAGTACTTTAAATCATCTACACTGGGGGGAGCTGGCTCATGCACCATGAGTAAATCATACAAGTACAAAGACAAGCTCAACGGAGCATGTCTGCTGAAGCATAGCAAAAACATACCTCAGCAGATGAAAAATAGATGTGTACAAATCAGTTAGAGATGGGTGAGAATAGGCCTGTAGCTGTCCGCCTGCTTGTGTCATATGAAGCCATGATATTACATCAACTGTGTACTTCACACTGTTTTCAAAGGTGTTTTAGAGGCCTAGCATATCTTACAAGATCATTGGTCTTGCACTGACTCAGAGAGAATAGGAAAACTTGGTGTTTAAGAAAGCAGATCAGAGCAGAAACTGGAGCCTTGGACAAATTATTGGACAAAGAAATACAAGAAAAAGGTCCAATCTTCCTTCTCCAGCCAAACAACCAGACCCAAATGATGAAATCCCATCTGAACTTGTAAACACTGAAATACTTAGATGTGTCATTGCTCAGTACCACTTACCACCTTGCAGGATTTGAGCGTTACTCTCATTAGAACTCAGTGGCCAAAACAAGCACGTGGATGATGAAGAAGAGTTGTGAAACTCAGCATACGCTTGTCATGTGCCGGGGTGAGTGCTCCTCTCATTTTTGTCCCATCTTTGAGCTGCTGTGTTTCAGGAGAGGGAGGCTCCAGCTGCAGCCCATTAACAATCAGCGGGTCCAGCTGTAAGAGGAGGAGGAGAACACATCTCAACGCCGGATGATTAACTACAACTTGGTAGTTCCAGCCCTTTGTGTCTCCAGGTTAACTCTAGTGATTTTTGGATTTTAGAGCCCTTGTGGATATACTTGTGCTTACCTGTTCCAGGATTTTTGGATCGTTTGTGGACCTTACCTTGACTCCTCAGGATCTCCTTGGACTTCTGAAGCTTCTCTGGTTTTCCTGTGGCTCCTCTGATTGACTACTTGGACATTTCCACGATCCCGCGGGATTACTCACCTGTGCCCCATAAATCTGGACGCAGCATTCACCGTTCTCCTCTCCTCCCTGCCGACCAGCTCTCCTGCTCTCCTTGCACCCCCTCTCCTGAACACCCCCTCTTGGAGTCACCCCGGCACTCCACCTACCCTCCCCAATTCCTCAGCCCCCAGCTTCCCGGAAGTCTTTACTCTGCATCTTCCTAGTTTAGACTTACCTCCCTGGACTCACCTGCTCCTCTGCTCTCCCCTCCTCAGACGCAGCAGTTCTGTTGCAATTCCCACTGGACCTTATCCAGTGCGCCCTCAGTTCCTGATTTTTTAAATAAAATTCTTTTATTTTTCCAGTTGACTCGTGAGTGGTGAATTCTGCATGTATTGGGTTAAACTCGTCCCCAAAACCATGACAGAATCATCCGGCTAAGCCGCTATCCCCGCAGACTCACCTCTTACCGATCTACTCAACAGGTTGTCTCAGGAGGAGCAAGTCCTGCCTCTGCTTATGGAACAGCTTCAAGCCACTAACAACCGTTTCCAGCAGTTGGAGGCCATGGTACGACAGGTACAACTCAGACTATCCCAACCGCAGCCCCGGGTCCCCGCTGCGGAGCCTCCGCTCGCCGGCCCCGTTCCTCCTGCAGTTCCCGGGCCGGCAGCAGCAGCCACCCCGGAAGTCGCCTATTTCCGTCCAGCCTCCTCACCGCCATCACCGACGTTCGGTGATGAGTTTGAGGACTGTTACAGTTTTCTGCTACAATGTCGGCTCACTTTCGAGCGCTCACCAGGAGCCTTTACTTCGGACTCAGTCAAGATCTCATACATAGTAGGATTACTTCGTGGGAGAGCCCCAAGATGGGCTGAGGCGAAGAGTCACCGGGACCTCTGGAGGACTTTTTGACTGATTTTAAATTAGCTTTTGGCAGTACTGAGTCTGTTAAGGACATCAGTAAAAGACTGTGGAGTTTATCGCAGGGGCGGAGATCTGTTGCTGACATGTAGGTGGAGTTTAGAACCCTGGCGGCTCGGTCATCCTGGAATGAGGAAGCTCTCCTCACTGCCTTCACGGAGTCCCTCAACGACCGGGTTCGGAACCAGCTGGCACTGTGCCCAGAACCCCAGTCGCTGGAGGAACTCATCCGCCTGGCCATTTCTATTGATAAATGCCAGCATGAACTCCAGTACCAGAACCTTCCCCACACCGGACCGTCACCATGAGTCGGGCACTCGGCCCTCCGCGGAGCCCACCACCATGGAGGAACCCATGCAGATGGGAAGGACACGCCTCAGCCGGGAGGAGAGGTCACATCGGATCAGGTCAGGTCTGTGTATGTACTGTGGGGAGTCAGGACACTTTGCTAGAGCCTGTCCGGCTCTGTTAAAAGGCAGAGCCCACCAGTAAAGACGGGACTACTGGTGGGCAGTAACTCTTCTTCTGCGAGCTCCCGCTGTGCTTCCCATAGAAGCAGTGTGTTGTGTTTTTTAACACCGAGCAGTTTCCTATAGAAGCGCTTCTTGACTCTGGTTGCGAGCAGTCCTTGTTGGACCCGGACTTAGTAAAGAGATGGAAGATCCCAACCATTCGGCTCCCTACTCCGCTCTCTGTGTCTTCCTTGGACGACTGGAACCGGTCAACCATTACTCACCAGACCATCCCGTTGCAGTTACGAGTGTTAGGTAACCACACGGAAGCTTTGGCTTTTTATGTGTTTCCCTCTCCTCAGTCACCTCTGGTCCTGGGACACTCCTGGCTCTCCCTCCATAACCCCCACGTGAACTGGGAGACTGAGTTGAGGAATGGAGCTCCAGATGCTCACAGACCTGCCTCCGCTCAGCCTCACCCATTCTCCGCAGCCCCGCCGCTCCTCCAGCAGAAAGGACAGACCTGTCCTCTGTGCCACCGATCTACCACAACCTCAGCCTAGTCTTCAGCAAGGATCAGGCATCATCTCTCCCTCCACACAGGCCATTCGATTGTGGCATAGATCTGCTGCCAGGGGCGCCTCTTCCTTCCAGCCGCCTTTACCACCTCTCTAAACCAGAGAGAGAGAGAGCATGGAGAGCTACATACAGGAGTCTCTGGCCGCCGGCCTCATCACCCCTAGGAGCGGGTTTCTTCTTTGTTCCACAGAAGGTTGGAACACTCAGAACCTGCATTGACTACAGGGGTCTGAACCAGATTACCATTAAGAATAAATACCCGCTGCCTCTACTAACATCTACTTTTGAGCCCATTCAGGATGCCAGCATCTTCAGTTGCCTGGATCTCCAGAACGCTTACCATCTGGTGCGGATTCGTTAGGGAGACGGATGGAAGACCGCGTTTAAGACTCCCATCGGACCTTTTGAATACTTGGTGATGCCCTTTGGTTTAGCTAATGCACCAGCCGTGTTCCAGTCCCTAGTGAACTCTGTTTTAGGAGACTTTCTAAATAAGTTTGTGACTGTTTATTTAGATGATATTTAGATTTTTTCTAACTCCTTAGAGCAACATGTAAGACACGTTAGGGCTGTGTTACAGCGCCTCCTGGAGAACCGCTTATATGTAAAGTCGGAGAAATGTGTGTTCCACATCCCCAAGGTGAAGTTCCTTGGTTTTATCATCGAGAGCGGGAGGCTAACGGCAGACCCTGAGAAGGTCAGTGCAGTCACTGAGTGGCCCATTCCAACTTCTCGAAAGCAGTCACAAAGGTTCCTGGACTTCGCCAACTTTTACCGGAGGTTTATAAGGAACTACAGCCAGACCGCCGCCCTGCTGACAAACCTGACCTCTGTTAATCGCCCTTTTGTTTGGTCCCCAGAAGCCGAGGTTGCCTTCCAGACCTTAAAGAGGAAGTTCACTAACGCCCCTGTACTCCACAGACCTGATCCGCAACGCCAGTTCACCCTGGAAGTAGACGCCTCCGACACCAGCATCTGCGCTGTACTCTCTCAGGTATCTCCCACGGATAATAAACTTCATCTCTGTGCCTTTTTCTCTCGCCGTTTAACTCCCGCAGAGAGCAGATATGACGTGGGTGACTGAGAGCTTTTGGCTGTGAAGCTCGCTATTGATTAGTGGAGACACTGGCTGGAGGGGGCAGAAACACCTTTCGTCATCTGGACTGACCACAAGAATCTGGTTTACCTGAGAGAAGCTAACAGGCTTAATCCACGACAGTACAGGTGGTCTCTCTTCTTCTCATGTTTCAATTTCCAAATTTCTTACCACCCTGGGTCTAAAAACACAAAACCAGACGCCCTCTCCAGGTTGTATGCTCCGGATCAGGAGGTAGAGCCCTCCACCATTCTCCCCCCAGCATGTGTGGTGGGAGGAGTCACGTGGGAGAGTCGGGATCAGGTGCTGGAGGCTCTTAAAACTGACCAAGGTCCAGGTAAGGGTCCGCCTGGCCGGCTTTATGTGCCACAAGGCTTAAGGGGCAAGGTCATCCATGGGCACACACCGGCAGGTTTTCCCTGCACCTAGATGCAGGTCGCACTATTGCCCTATTGAAACGGACTTTCTGGTGGTCTGCTATGTACAAGGACGTGAAGGACTACATCTCGGCATGCCACGTATATGCCCAACAGAAGGGGGACCATCGGTCTCCAGCAGGCTTATCAAACCCCCTTCCTACTCCCTCACGTCCTTGGTCACACATAGCCTCAGATTTCGTCTGTGGGTTGCCTGATTCACATAGTTTTTCAACCATCCTCACCTTAGTGGACAGGTTTTCAAAGGCTTGCCACCTCGTACCCCTAAACTCCTCGTTAAGCATGTGTTCAGGTTGCATGGAATTCCAGAGGAGATTCTCTCAGATCAGGGACCTCAATTCATCTCGAGATTATGGATGGAGTTCGCAGAGGCTCTGGGGACTAAGGTCTCCCTCACTTCCGGATATCACCCACAGATGAATGGACAATGTGAGCGCATGAATCAAGAGCTCGGGGCCATGCTGCGCTGAATCTGCTCCGCACACTCGTCCTCCTGGAGCTCTCACCTCGCCTGGGTGGAGTCCGCCCACAACTGCCACGTTTCTACCGCTACAGGTCAGTCTCCATTTGAAGCCTCTCTAGGTTACCAGCCATCCCTGTTTCCCCAGCAGTCCTCGGCTCTGTCTTCGGTCCCTCGGCTTCTCTGGGGGGCCAGACGGGCGTGGGCGTCCACCCGGGACGCTCTGGACAGGACGGCTGACAGGAACAAGCGGCTGGCGGACCGCCGGCGACGTCCGGCCCCGGATTGTGCCCCGGTCAGGAAGTATGGCTCTCGTCTAAGGTCATCCCGCTGAAGGCCACCTCTCGTAAGTTGACTCCCAGATTCATAGGCCCGTTTAAGATCCTGGAGGTCCCCACTCCCTCCACGGTTCGACTAATGCTCCCACGCTCGCTCCGGATTCACCTGATTTTTCACGTTTCCCTGGTCAAGCCTGTGGGTTCTAGCCCCCTCTGTCCTGTGCCGGCTCCCCCGCCGCCTGCGCGGTACTACAAGGGGGGCCTCGTCTACATGGTTCGCAGGATCCTGGATTCCCGGTCCCGCGGCTGTGGCACCCAGTACCTGGTCGATTGGGAGGGGTACAGCCCGGAGGAGTGTTCCTGGGTCCCCCGCTACTTTATTGAAGACCCGTCCCTGATCCGGGACTACGAGGCTGCGTCTGCTGGGACACCAGGAGGCGTCCGTTTGGGGGGGGGGGTACTGTCATGCGCCGGGGTGAGTGCTCCTCTCATTTTTGTTCCATCTTTGAGCTGCTGTGTTTCAGGAGAGGGAGGCTCCAGCTGCAGCTCATTAACAATCAGCGGGTCCAGCTGTAAGAGGAGGAGGAGAACACATCTCAACGCAGGATGATTAACTACAACTTGGTAGTTCCAGCCCTTTGTCTCCAGGTTAACTCTAGTGATTTTTGGATTTTAGAACCCTTGTGGATATACTTGTGCTTACCTGTTCCCAGGATTTTTGGATCATTTGTGGACCTTACCTTGACTCCTCACGATCTCCTTGGACTTCTGAAGCTTCTGGAGCTTCTCTGGATTTCCTGTGGCTCCTCTGATTGACTACTTGGACATTTCCACGATCCCGCTGGATTACTCACCTGTGCCCCATGAATCTCCTGGACGCAGCATTCACCATTCTCCTCTCCTCCTTGACGGCCAGCTCTCCTGCTCTCCTTGCGCCCCCTCTCCTGGACACCCCCTCTTGGATTCATTCCGGCACTCCACCTACCCTCCCCAATTCCTCAGCCCCCAGCTTCCCGTAAGTCTTTACTCTGCACCTTCCTAGTTCAGACTTACCTCCCTGGACTCACCTGCTCCTCTGCCCTCCCCTCCTCAGATGCAGCGGTTCCGTTGCAATCCCCACTGGACCTCATCCCGTGCGCCCTCAGTTCCTGATTTTTCAAATAAAATTCTTTTATTTTTCTAATTGACTCGTGAGTGGTGAATTCTGCATGTATTGGGTTAAACTCGTCCCCAGAACCATGTCAACGCTCACTGTGAGGACAATGAGGAATAACAGTACATTACTGCATTAACAGATTCATATGTTTATAGTTGCACTTTTAATGAACTTCAACTATCACATCTAAAGCATGACATTCAAACCTACTGACTTCTAGGTCAACAAACCTAAAGGAGATGTGTTTAAGCACTGAACAGCATTACCAACTCTTCTCCGGGGTCTTGAAAAGGTAACTAAGTTAACTAAATCAACAGTAATGCCAGAACACACACAAAGGACTAAGCATTAGCTCCTGCTAGCAATTAGGTGGGTGCTACTAGTCCTAGCATGATTGATATTGTTATTAACAATATCACTGGTTAAAATTTGTCCTTAAATGCATCCACTCTGACTACCCACTGTACCTGAAAGAGTATTTTGTACCTTTTAGCTCATATTATGGCTTTTGTCATAATGATTTTCTTTATAATAATAATACATTTTATTTCAACAGCGCCTTTTGAAACAGGACACTTTACAGACAGAGATAAAATACACAACAATAAAAGATAAAACAGCATAAAACAAACAGATAGATTGGAGCAAAGAGAGTAACTATTGGAATGCTAGACGGAACAGGTGGGTTTTGAGTCTGGTTTTAAAGAGAGTGAGGGAGTCACTGTTACGGAGGTCAGGAGGGAGTGAGTTCCAGAGCTGGGGAGCAGAGCAACTGAAGGCCCTGCTCCCCATAGTGACCAGACGGGGAGGTGGGACAGAGAGGTAGATGGAGGAGGAGGACCTGAGGAAACGGGTGGAGGTTGTAGGATGAAGGAGGTCTGCTTCCAAAAGCAAAATCTGAGACCATGGTCTTTATTCGGAAAAGGGTAGAATGCCTTCTCCGGGTCAGGGATGTGGTCCTGCCCCAAGTGGAGGAGTTTAAGTATCTCGGGGTCTTGTTCACGAGTGAGGGAAAACTGGAGCGTGAGATCGATAGGCGGATTGGTGCCGCATCTGCAGTGATGCGGGCGTTGTACCGGTCTGTCGTGGTGAAGAGAGAGCTGAGTCAGAAGGCGAAGCTCTCGATTTACCGGTCGATCTACGTTCCTACCCTCACCTATGGTCACGAGCTTTGGGTACTGACCGAAAGAACGAGAACGCAGATACAAGCGGCCGAAATGAGTTTTCTCCGAAGAGTGGCTGGGCTCTCCCTTAGAGATAGGGTGAGAAGCTCGGTCACCTGGGAGGGGCTCGGAGTAGATCCGCTGCTCCTCCACATCGAGAGGAGCCAGTTGAGGTGGCTCGGGCATCTGGTCAGGATGCCTCCTGGACGCCTCCCTGGTGAGGTTTTCCAGGCACGTCCAACCGGGAGGAGACCTAAAGGTAGACCCAGGACACGCTGGAGGGACTATGTCTCTCACCTGGCCAGGGAACGCCTTGGGATTCCCCCGGAGGATCTGGCCCAAGTGGCTGGGGAGAGGGAAGTCTGGGCCTCTCGCTCTAGGCTACTGCCCCTGCGACCCGACTCCGGATAAGCGGATGAAAATGGATGGATGGATGTAAAAGTTCCCCAAAACTGGAGCAGTCTTCCTGCAAACATTCGTTCTTTCACTTGTTTTTACTCGTTCCGTAAGGCTACGCTAACTTACCTACAGAGTACCAGCACGTGTTACTAACTTTAGTTTATGAATTCATTTATCTGTTACCGTTTTTGTGTTTGGGATTTTCCGGTCTTTGTAAAACAGTTTTCAACATTATGTTGTTGTTTACGGTGTTTTTATACACAACATGTGTATGATGCTTCATTCCTAAACTACTGTAATTTGATTCTGTAAATTTGGTGAGGGTTGGGTGAACCATTCAAGCTTTTCTGTGTGTGTGTGTGTGTGTGTGTGTGTGTGTGTGTGTGTGTGTGTGTGTGTGTGTGTGTGTGTGTGTGTGTGTGTGTGTGTGTGTGTGTGTGTGTGTGTGTGTGTGTGTGTGTGTGTGTGTGTGTGTGTGTACTGTTTTGTAAATGTTTTAGTTTTTGATATTTATATAGTTATCATTATTAAATATCTCTCGTTTTTATTAATTGTCCATGGTGTTAGCTGCCTTCTGTCGCCTCATGAAAACAAGATGGCGCATCTCATGGGGCTACTCCTCTTTAAATATATGTTAAATGAATACATTTATTTAACAGTAGCACTATCTGTCCCACAGTGGTGCTACAACAATCCAACACAAATATCTGAATAATCACATGTCACTGTGATGCTAGCATTCATGTAGCTGCTGTTACCAGAGCTAGTGGTGAGACAGCTCACCAAGCTTCTCACAAGGTTCTCACTGACAAATTTTACAAAAATTACAAAATGTAAAAATCCAGAAGGGAACTAGTTCTACAGAAATGGCTTCAGCGCTCACCCAGAGACGGGTTGCTCTGCCTGAAGGGATCAGTGAGCTGTGTCCTGTCTGATGCTGCTTTTGAACGCACTCTAGTTTATCCCGGTCAACCAAACTGAGGGTGCAGCTGTCAGCAACAGTGTCTTTGTTTAGAAAAGGAATGCTGTTGGTTGAGAGGTTTAGAACTAAATAATAAATATGAATCTAATATGAATTTAACTTTTGTTTTATTCTTGCGGCTGCGCAGTGGCCCAGTGGTTAGAGCTGTTGCCTTGCAGCGAGAAGGTCTTGGGTTTGCTTCCCGGCCTGGGATCTTTCTGCATGGAGTTTGCATGTTCTCCCTGTACATGCGTGGGTTCTCTCCGGGTACTCCGGCTTCCTCCCACAGTCCAAAAACATGACTGTTAGGTTAATTGGTCTGTCTAAATTGTCCTTAGCGGTGTGTGTGTGTGTGTGTGTGTGTGTGTGTGTGTGTGTGTGTGTGTGTGTGTGTGTGTGTGTGTGTGTGTGTGTGTGTGTGTGTGTGTGTGTGTGTGTGTGATTGTTTGTCCTGTGTGTGTGATTGTTTGTCCTGTGTGTCTCTGTTTTGCCCTGCAATGAACTGGCTCTCTGTCCAGGGTGTACCCCGCCTGATTGCCCGTTGACCGTTGGAGATAGGCACCAGCCCCCCCGCGACCCTGCGTGGACTAAACGGGTTTTACTCTTGCAAAAGCAGAAATCCATATGAAGTGGTGTTTAATGTGATTTAAAGTTGGTAACTCATTTTAAACCCTGGTTACAGGACCGATGAACACAGCTCTTTCTCTCCATCACACTAAAACTTGTCTCTATTCTCAGCGCTGATGCATGCTGTGGTGTTTGGTAATGTGACCGCCATCATCCAAAGGATGTACTCGCGCCGCTCGCTGTACCACACCCGCACCAAGGACCTGAAGGACTTCATCAGGGTCCACCGGCTGCCTAAGACTTTGGAGCAACGCATGTTGGAGTGTTTCCAGACCACCTGGTCAGTCAACAATGGGATAGACGTCAGTGAGGTGAGTAGAGCACAGGGACGCATTGTTACAAGCTGTCATAATAAACTGGGGCTGGGCAAAATGTCGTCGTTGTCGTCGTCTTCCTCCGCTTATCCGGGTCCGGGTCGCGGGGGCAGCATCCCAACTAGGGAGCTGCAGACCGTCCTCTCCCGGCCACCTCCACCAGCTCCTCCAGCAGGACCCCAAGGCGTTCCCGGACCAGATTGGAGATGTAACCTCTCCAACGTGTCCTGGGTCGACCCGGGGGCCTCCTGCCGGCAGGACATGCCTGAAACACCTCCCCAGGGAGGCGTCCAGGAGGCATCCTGACCAGATGCCCAAACCACCTCAACTGACTCCTTTCGATCCGGAGGAGCAGCGGTTCTACTCCGAGTCCCTCCTGAATGTCCGAGCTCCTCACCCTATCTCTAAGGCTGAGCCCGGCCACCCTACGGAGGAAACTCATTTCGGCCGCTTGTATCCGCGGTCTCGTTCTTTCGGTCATTACCCAAAGCTCATGACCATAGGTGAGGATTGGGACGTAGATCGACCGGTAAATCGAGAGCCTGGCTTTCTGGCTCAGCTCCCTCTTCACCACGACAGATCGGTTCAGCGTCCGCATCACTGCAGACGCTGAACCAATCCGCCTGTCGCCTGCGCAAAATGTCCTGAAAGTAAAATCTCACATTTGAAATCGTGATTTTATCTTAATCATCTCTTGTGAAAGTGGACATAGATACAAGCTGTAAAACCTGCTTAAAACAGGATTGTGTCAGACATACTCATTTCAAACTGCGTTGGGCGCCTAATCAGACATGTATGGGCTGAACTTAGTCTGAACTACTAAAGTGGAAAAAAAGTTTCCCAAAATTTCACCTGTTTGTTTTTGACAGATTGAGGTAAAATAACAATCCAGTCAGAGCAGCTGGAAACATGATTTTTTCATGATAAAAGATAAATCAGCAATAACAAACAGGTCAAACATTAGCGGCCAGATTTTTTTGCCTAAGATGCACCAGAATTAAATGTTTAGCACCACATTGTTCTTGTGTTGTGTGAAGCAGCTGGGATGAGAATCAGCTCCTCTAAATCTGGGACCATGGTCTTGATTCGGAAAAGGGTAGAATGCCTTCTCCGGGTCAGGGATGAGGTCCTGCCCCAAGTGGAGGAGTTTAAGTATCTCAGGGTCTTGTTCACGAGTGAGGGAAAACTGGAGCGTGAGATCGATAGGCAGATTGGTGCTGCGTCTGCAGTGATGCGGGCGTTGTACCGGTCTGTCGTGGTGAAGAGAGAGCTGAGCTGGAAGACGAAACTCTTGATTTACCGGTCGATCTACGTTCCTACCCTCACCTATGGTCACGAGCTTTGGGTAGTGACCAAAAGAACGAGATCACAGCAGCCGAAATTAGTTTTCACCGCAGGGTGGCTGGGCTCTCCCTAAGATGAGAAGCTCAGTCATTCAGTAGGGGCCACACACACACACACACACACACACACACATTCAAAAGCTACAATGAAGGGACCACTGGCTCAGTACAGATGAACAGCACAATAAGAACAAAACGTCATCAAAGGAGTCATCTGCACCAGGAAGAGCAGGGTCAGTAGCAGCCCAGCCATGGCCAGAAGGCACCCAGAGGAGGCGCATTAAGCAGCCAGGCAGCCGTAGGGGGCCGTTGGCCCTCACAGAGGAAACACCGGTATAACCTAAAGATTAAGATAAGTAAAATTATTAATGTAAGACCAAATCAAAAATAGACGATGGATTAATACAACACTAAGTAAAATGCACTGATTAAAGAAAGACAGTTATAAACATGATAATTATTTAAATATATAATAAATACAAGTAATACAGGTTAAAATGTATATATAAGGAAGCAGATGCCATAAGCAAAAGACTAAATAATAAAACTGTAGAAATCAGCTGAAAGCAATGCTCTTCATTTGGACTTTGAATTCAAGTCAACTCCCAGAAGGGATGATTAAAATAAAAGCACATTTTTCTGTCATTCCTGATTCCTAACATTACAGCACAGGCCTACTGGGTTATTTTCAGCGTCTTCATTTACCCCATAATGACTAAAACTGGACTTTTTCTGCCAGACTAATCATGTCATTTTGCTAAACCTAATTCTCTTCAGGATTCCCCCTTGGTTTGGAAAAGCTGGCAGCTTTGCATCAGCATGAGTGAAATCACAGCAGCAGCTCATCTGGTGTGGGAACAAACTTTCATGCAGGCCGCTTTAGTCCAACAGTGTTGTATGTGAGAGACGTACAAGCTGACCAGAACTACGGGCGCCCACAAATTAAATCTTCATCAAAAGCTAAATCGAATTAATCAAGATGTGGCGTGTTATATTCTTGAAACAAAGGAGTGGTTAATTATAATCTTCCTTACAGCTACTGAAGGACTTCCCAGATGAGCTGCGGGCTGACATCGCCATGCACCTGAACAAGGAGTTGCTTCAACTACCGCTGTTTGAGTCAGCCAGCAGGGGCTGCCTGCGCTCTCTCTCCCTCATCATCAAAACCTCCTTCTGCGCTCCTGGAGAGTTCCTCATCCGGCAGGGTGACGCCCTGCAGGCCATCTACTTCGTCTGCTCAGGGTCGATGGAGGTGCTAAAGGACAACACTGTGTTGGCAATTCTTGGTGAGTTGGAGAAGATTTAATTGGCATTTTAATTGGAGCAGAGGGTGTTAAGTGTTAGTGTGTGAAGCTTTTCTTTTTACTTTTACCATGCCACGTAATTTAAACCGGGATTATTTCTAAACTAAAACAGATTTTTGCATTTGCAGGGTTATGCGGGGTTGATGCAGGGTTTAGCTTCCATCATTGAGAATTGAGCAAGTAGTCCCACTTAAAAAGATGGTTTGTAATTTTCCTCAAAGATTCATTTCACCTGTGAGAGATAAAATGGAAGGGAAATTACGTTTTGTGAAATGTTTTTAAATGATTTTTTGTATAATGGTGCAGAAAATACGTATTTCGCCCTTCAAGAATTCTGTCCTTCACAGACCTGTTTCTTCTGTAAGAAGCTCGTCTCTCCTCCACTCGTTACCTGTATTAATGGTACCTGTTTGAACCCATTTTCAGTATAAAAGGCACCTGTCCACACCTTCAGGCAGCCAGACTCTAAACTTCTACCATGGGACAAGATCGTACACCTGCACTAGACTGGGATGAGCCCGTATATAAAAGGAAATCAGTTTAGTAAGAAGAGACCATTTGGAGGAATTATTAGAAAATAGAGAAAATCCAAAATCAACAATAATCTCCCTCAACCTGGGGCTCCATGCAAGAGCTCATCTCGTGGGGCACAAACGGTCCAGAGAACAGTGAGGTAAAAGCCCAGAACCACAAGAGGGGAGCTGGTCAATGACCTGAAGAGAGCTAGGACCACAGTAACAAAGAGTTTTTTAGATAAAATCCTGCAGGGCTCCAAAGGTCCCCCTGCATAAGCCAGCACATGTCCAGGCCCATCTAAGGTTTAGCCAGAGAGCATCTGGATGATCCAGAGGATTGTGAGAAGGCCCTGTGGTCAGATGAAACCAAACTAGAACTCTTTATTATGGATGCCAGAGTAGGGCCCTTAACCGAAAAGGTCTGATCCCCTCTGCACCTGTACCTGGCACATGGAACAGCCAACAACCCCTGCTCAGCAGCATTTCTGACAAATGTAGTGTGGTGTACTCATTTATGCTGAACACTCGTGTGTGGGAAGCCAGCAGAATGGGAGAGGGAGGGGGGGGGGGCTCAGGGTGAGTTCTGGAGGTTTTGACCTGTTGATTATGGGGTTTCCCCAGATTGTCGCTGGCATTGAGTTGCTGTGATTTTGAAGTTAAGAATAAACCAGTAAAGCTAAACACCTTCTCCTTTTCCACCATTAAAACACCACACTATATTAGCTACACTGTTATATGGTTACATCATGGGTGTGTTGTGTAGGCATTGGGCAACAACAGCAGGTCAGAACTTGAGAACAAGCATTGTTCATTCTTGTATTGTGGAGACGAGCTTGGGGGGCAAACCTGAAGAGACGGGGTTGGACATTTGAATTGTGTATTTTCAAAAAATTTGTTTGCTCGAAGTGCAAGACACACATTTCCTATAGAGCTCCGGACGTCACGTGACTCTCAGAGAGTAGACGCCATGTTGGCAGGCAACAAAGGTAAACAAGATGAACGGGATCAGCTTGGATTTTACTTCATCTGGAGTTTACTTCACACTTTAAAACCGAAGAAATCGTTTTATATAGTCAGAAATTAAATAGACTAAACATCTCCGACCCTTACCGTGCCCCTGGGATACTTTTTAAAAATGCCAGAAGCTGTCGGAGCGGACTTCTTACTGGACCTAGCCAGGGAACCCCTTGGGATTCCCCCGGAGAAGCTGGCTCAGGTGGCTGGGGAGAGGGAAGTCTGGGCCTCTCGACTTAGGCTACTGCCCCCGCGACCCGACTCCGGATAAGCGGATGAAAATGGATGGATGGACAAATAACAGATTTACACGTAAGTAGTTTAAATAGAGTGATGTGCTGTTTGAATGTATAAACTGAACGGCAAGAGAAATCACTAGTCTGATTGTTTTCCGTGAATAAAGTAAAAATGTCAGGCAGGAGCGTCTCAGGATCTGTCTGAGATCTGTCTCGGTGAGACAGATAATAGCAATCCAAAGTGCTTTTTATGTGTGATCTGACAATGATCAACCATTGCTTAAAATTAAATACAGCTTAGCCGGTTAATTGCTGTGATCATAAAACACGTAAACGGCAGCACGCAGAAATCACGAGGCAACATTTTACGTGATGTTTACTTGTTGCTATGAGTAATAAGACAGAAAAAGCCACGCCTAAATAAGTTTAGGAAGCCCACTAAGAATCGTAATAAAAGCATTTAAAATAAATACCATACACAGTTGAGGAAACGTTGGTTTAAGTACCTGATATGAAGCGGTCGCTGCATAAGCGAAAACCTTTACTCTCGGGATCCCACAGCTTCATTTTAGCCCGGTCACTAGCGCGTTTTATTACAATGATCCAACGTTTGCGGCGCTCTGGATCTTGGGGAATCCTGTAGATGGCTCATTCCTTATGTCGTCCGCGTCTGTTCTGCATCCTGGGGCACAACAGGAATCTACCATATTTCCTGTTTGATTGAGTTTTCTGACAATAACAAATAGTCCAGCTGCGGGCTTCTGCCTGCCAAGATGGTGCCGTTTCGATTTGAACTGTTGCATACCGGGAGAAGTGACGTCAACTCCCGGAGCTCTATTGCACCTTTAAACTGAGAGTTTGAGGAGATGAGGTCATTTAAATGTGTGGGAGTCTGGCTTCTGCTTAACATGAAGGTTTTATCTTAAGAATGGTCCGGTGAGAACCAAACGTGTGTGCGTGTGTGCGTGTGTGCGTTTGCGTGTGTGTGTGTGTGTGTGTGTGTGTGTGTGTGCGTGTGCGTGTGCGTGTGCGTGTGCGTGTGCGTGTGTGTGTGTGTGTGTGTGTGCGTGTGCGTGTGCGTGTGTGTGTGTGTGTGTGTGTGTGTGTGTGTGTGTGTGTGAAGGAAGCATGGGCTTCCAAGAGGAAAGAGAAAATCATCTATTGGTTCAGTGATTTCTGTTGAATGATTGAGCGGAGCTCATTCGGTTTCATCAAAGCAAATCAAGTTAATCTATATTTAAATGAAAATGAAGGTGATGAAGAAAACACAGGTAACAAGGCGGAGGAGACAATGACAGATCTCTGCTTGTATTTGAAATAAGGAAACTGCTATGTCCATCTGCAGCTAAAGAAAAGTCATCATCCCAGTGAAACTGCACAGAATAGTTCCTTTTCAGTGTGAGGGGAAATGACATACGTCTACTCTCAGAATAAGAGATCGATGAACATAGGCTCTACTGTTTCTTGTTATTGCAGCAAATAGTTCCGTGCCTCAGACATTACGGGTGAAACTGGAAAAATGAGAACCTGGTGCTAAAGTTCATTTACATCATTATTTAACTGAAAGGTGAAACTAAGATTCATTTCATGCAAACCCAGATGTCTCAGCCTTTATTTGTTTTAACTGTGATGATTATATCCTACAGCTGATGAAACCCCCACATTCACGACATCATACGATCAGAATATTGTGTAAAGTTCAACATTCTAGACTCAAAGTGTCACACTCTGGTCAGCTGATGAATCCAGAACACCTGCAGAGGGCTCAAAAGCCTTCAGAGCAGAGCTATTCAGTTCCGGCCCTCGAGGCCCAGAATTGAACAGCTCTGCTTTAGATGGTCTCTCAGTCTAAGACGGATTACTGACATGCATGGACTTTTGCACCAGATTCTAATTTTCCAGTTTCACCTGTCGATCTCAAACACCTTGTCATGTGACAACGTGTGGGGGAAACATGTAAGCTATAAAACTCATCTGTCTGCTGAGAACTGTCTTTAAGTTTAGCTGCAGCTCCGGTGGCTTCTGGTAACAACCCAGCTAACCCCAGTATGGCATGAGAAATTGTCATGTTTTCCATCCCATTTTAAACATTTTTATATTTTTATGAAGCATCTTGGTGGTGACCTGAAAGAGATCTACAGTACTGGCCCGCTGAAAGGCAACCTCATTGGAAACTGTATATTTAGACAAACTGTTGCACCTGGACACCTGAATAATGTCTTTAGCTTGCTTCCTCACAGGTCAAAATCTAATTTAGTTTGGATGTGCCTCAAAGCTTCTTTAACACTAGTGCAGCAGCTGAGCATGTAACAAACAAGAAGACAAGTGTGTGTGTGTGTGCGCGCGTGCGTGCATGCGTGCGTGCGTGCTTGTGTGTGTGTGTGTGTGTTTCAAAGGTCAAGCCCCCGGCCCATGTTTGATCTTGATCATGACACACACATCCACAGACAGTGTGCAGCATGGTTCCAGTGTTAATAATAAATGGGTGTTGCATTATTAAAACACCTGGATTAATAATGCTCAGGTTAGGAGGGAGGACATGAAACTCGTGCCATAATGCAGCTCTTCGTGGCCTTTACCTAACCCTCTGCACTCAGTGTTCTTCCAGGAATTATACTCGCCCCCTCTGTGTGAAAACAAAAGGCTTCAGCTCAAATTGACGACCCCTCTCTTGTTTCACAAACTCATGTCTGAGAGCCAAAATGGAACCGCACAGGTCAAACTGGTCTTGGATGCTGGTGTGGACTGGCCTATCTGGCATTCTGGCACTGTCCCAGTGGGCCGGAGAGAGGATGAAAGATCTAGGGTAGCGTTCTGTTTTCAGGGTGTCCGCGGGGTTTTAAAAAGTATTAAAAAGTGATAAATAAAAATAGTCAAATTTAAGGCCATTAAAAGTGTTAAATTTGGTCTCAGAGGTATTATTTTTTCCAAATTAGGTATTATTTTTTTCAGACTATCAGATGTCGTATTCTGAACATCGACATAGAAATATATTCCGAATGAAATGTTTTGAACGATTATAAAAACAAAACAAGCCGATTATTTGCTCCTCCCACTTGCGCTGCCTTGAGTTGCAAATGAAGCGCTCCTCCCAGTGTTGCCAAGTTAACTTAGCTACTTTGACGCTATTTCTAACAGCTTCTCAGACCCGCTTCTTGACTTTTTAAATCTTAAAAGTACCTGGCGAACACCTCAGAAACATCTCTGGTAACCCTTAGCTTCTTTCTGGATAACTGTCGTCAACATTTCCTGCAGGTTAGCTAAACACTCCGCCTGCACTCCGGACCGTTCTTCAGGACATTATAGGAAAGGGAATGATGTAGTGATGTGTCAGTCGCTAAAGACAGCTCTCGGAGCCGACTCCCTGTTGGATTAACCAGAGTGAGTGACACACACAACGCACCTGCGGACTCCTGAGCCGCTAAAAACGGCTAAATGTGCGCGTGCGGCGTGCTAAACACGTGCAGCTTGCTCCTGATTGCTGTGAGACCGGGTTGGGGGTGGGGGTGCAGCTGTGGTTGGGGCAATTATTACATTAACGGATGGACTTGTAAATAAATAGTTTATAAATAAGGTAGAAATAAGTTCCTCACGCTGATAAATAATAACTAATCTCTCTGAGGACACGGTGCTAGTGCACTCTCCTACAGCACCTTGACATGACTAAATAAATGCTATGCAACATTTAGTGAACATCAATTTGCATGTATTTGTTATAAATGCCACTGTATAATTCTTGCTGTCAGTATTTGCAAGATGTTGGTATTTGGGTCTGTACTGGTTAGACTTAAATGAGTTAAACCAAGGTCTATAGCCCTTGGGTCATAAACTATGAGCTATAAGTATATTGGTCTTTTTATACTGGAAATCAGGAGTTATTTTAGTGATCATCTTGTTTCTTGTTTATTTTTGCCCTGATTGTTCCCTGAGCAGTTTTATGACTGAATAAAAAAAAAATCTACATAAATTGAAAAATCGTCTTAAATAATCGAGATCTCAATTTCAGTCAAAATAATCATGATTATTGTTTTTGCCATAATCGAGCAGCCCTACTTTAGCATATCCGGTCACATAATGATGACGTCATATTCAGTGGTCGTTGTGCATCATTTCAGGCCTCGTGGTCAACTGTCTGAACCACTGAACAGAAGTGCCTGGCTTATTTTCTAAGTAAAATAAATACGTGCAATACGTTGTCAACATCAGTGAGTCTCTAAGTCTATTCTTTTTGTATGTTATGTTAAAATATGTGTAAATAGGTCGCTGATTAACACTTGCAATTTAGTGTTGTGATGGTTTTAAAAAAAATTCTGAAGGTAGTAAAAAAAAGTATTAAAAAGTAGTAAATTTTACTTAAGGATTGCTGTATATACCCTGGTTTTACATCTGGGATGTCTCAGTCGGCCTCTAAAGGAGCTGTCCATGGTCTCCACAATGGAAGACAGTGGGTGGGAGGGGTTTTCCAAGATGGAGCTCATCTTCCCCAGCATCCTCCTTTCACACGTCTCCTCAACTGAATCCAGCGGGCAGCTCAGAACCGAGCTAGCTTTGTTAACTTTCTTGTTCAGTCTCTTCCTGTCTAGGTCAGAGCTGCCTGCACCCCAACAGACCACAGCAAAGTGAATAACTGATAACAGAGTGATACAATGAATTTAGCAAATGGGACCTCAGACTCCTCAGGAGGTGGAGGCAGCTTTGGCCCTTCTTAAACAGAGCGTCTGTGTTGTTGGACCAGTTCAGTTTGCTGCTGAGGTGAACTCCCAGGTAGGTATCAACCACCTCAGTGTCTGCTCCCTGGATATTTACCGATGAGTGAGGAGGAGTGTTTTACTGGAGGTCAATCACCATTTCCTTTGTCTTACTGGTGTTCAAGTGAAGGTGGTTATGCTCACACCAGTCCACAAAGTCTCATTCCCCTCAGACACACAGCCGACAGTGGCGAGTTACTCTTTTATGCGTTCGTACTGTGTTTTTGTCTGTAATCCATTTTTCGTTCTTTTCTTACACAGTTTAGTAAAAGTTACCTTACCTTACGGATAAAAGGAAGTGACGCCACCATCACCTGAGGATGGCTAGAACTACTAGCTGAAACATGTAAGGTAAACAAATGACTTTTGCAAAACGGTGTAAGAAAAGAACAAAAAAATTGATTAGTGGCTGAGTTTTCTGAGAACTTCTGGAGGTGGCAGCTGCTGGTGTTGTAGGTGAAGTCCAAGGTGTAGAACAGGCGTGGGGAACCCTGGTCCTCGAGGGCCGGTATCCTGCATGTCTTTGCTGCAACACTTCTGATTCAGTGGTTGATTCAACTGTGCAGCTGCTCATCAGGCTCTGCAGAAACCTGTTAATCACCTCCTGATTGAAATCAGGTGTGTTGGAGCAGGGTTGAAACTAAGATATGCTGGATGGCGGCCCTCGATGGACCAGGGTTCCCGACCCCTGGTGTAGAAGATGAAAAGAAAGGGTGAGAAGAAGAATATTTGCATACATAGTCTGGATTGGACAGGAATTCGAGAAACGTGATTGGTAGCTAAGACTCGTGCTCTCATTGGTTCCACCCAAGTTCCTCCCACTGACGCTAGAATCGAGACAAAAAGATCCGTAACTGTAGATTTGGTTTGTACCTGTAGAATGAAATGTGTGTTTTGAGAGTTTTGATATCAAACTTGTACCTTGATTTTTTCAATTTGGAAGTCTGCTAGTTACAAAACGAAAGTTTCATGTTTCTGAATGAATGTTTGATGTTACAAAATGAGTAGTAAACGTACAAAATAAAAGTTTGATTTTACAAAATAAAAAATACATGTACAAAATACAATGTTCCTGTTACAAAACAAGAAATACAAGTACAAATTGAGAATTACAAGTTAGAAAACTAAAGTTACAAGTTACGAATCCAAAGTTACATGTGATGAAACATGTTTGAACTTACAAAACTTGGTACAAGTTACACTGAATATTGTCCCAATCCTAGCTCCATACAGTTTGCCTACATAGCCAACAGACCTGTAGATGATGCAATTAATCATGTCTTCCACTTCATCCTGCATCACCTGGACTCCCCAGGAACCCATGCAAGGATCCTGTTTGTAGATTTCAGCTTGGTGTTTAACACAATCTGCCCAGCTCTCCTTCAGGACAAACTGTCCCTGCTGAATGTCTCCGATCCCATCTGCCAGTGGATCACAGACGTCCTGACACATAGGAGACAGCACATGAGGCTGGGAAAGAATGTCTCAAACACCTGGACCAACAGCATCGGGACCCCCTTGCTTCCTTGTCCACCATCACCCATGAACTCAAGTTTGGAGATGTCCATCAGCTCCCTCATCAGGAAGGCCCATCAAAGGAAGTTCTTTCTGTGACAACTCTGAAGAAAAGTCTGCATGTCAGCCATGATGATGGTCCAGTTTTATACGGATATATCATCGATTCAATCCTCACCTCCTCCATCACTGTGTGGTATGCCAGAGTCACTGCCAGGGACAAGCAAAGACTGTAACATATGGTGCGCTTAGCGGTAAAGGTGATCAGATGTAACCTTCCATCAATACACAACCTGAATACGTCCAGGGTTCTGAGACGTGCAGGTCGGATAAGAGCTGACCCTCACCCCGGCCATGAACTGAATCATACCCTACCTTCAGGGAGGAGGTTCAAGTCATCATCACCATCTTTATTCATATAGCACTTTCCAACTGCCAGGAGGTGAACCAAAGTGCTGTACATGCATAAAAACGCTGTTTTTTATGCATGTACAGCATGGCAGACAAAAATGGACATAAAAACAAATAAAAGCAGGAGATAAGAGCAAAGAACTTCAGTAAGTTAAGTCCTTATAGACCTCTCGCCAGGGGTGGATTTAGGACTGAAGAAGATCTGGAGTTTCACACACACACACACACACACGTACACACACACGTGACACGCACTAGTCAACATCATATATATATATATATGTCTTGTACCACATAAATTTAAATCTGAAGCTACATATTAAGCATTTTCAGGGCAGAGTATTGTTCCTGTTAGTGTTTAGTGTGAGATGATAGTAAATATTCCCGTTCTTTCTCCAGCAACTTTACCTGATAGTAAGCTAACTTTAGGCAAACCAGCAGCACAACAAATATTTTCAAATAAGACTCACAAACCTGAGTCAACACCAGTCTCATCAAAGCTGGGGTTCTGTTGTGGTACTTTCTGTCTAAAAAATGTCCTTATGTCCATCTTCACTCATGCGTTTCAGGCAGAGAGTGCAGAAGAAGCCGGCTGCTGAAGGGCTTCTTCTTCAGTGGTGGAGGCTCAGGCAGGCTGTATACAAACTACTGCCAGCTGCTCCCTCTCTGTTGGACTTTGGTACTGCATGTTACTTCCACGTTTTAGATCCGGGGCTTTTCATAAAACATTCAAGGCTTGAGCCCAAGTAGCCGGGCCTAACGCCGCCCCTGCCTCTTGCCACAAAAACAGCTTCTTCCCCTCCGCTGTAAGACCCCTGAACAACTGCATAGGTCTGCACTAGTTAACTATCTTCCTATGCTGATTGTTTCTGATGTATCCTAAGCTATAAATTGCCTGACTTGCATGTACGTTTGCATCTTGCCACCGAAATAAATTGCTAGTAGATGAGTCTCTCACCTACATGGCAATAAACGTGATTCCGACACCAAAGCTGTTTCAGAGAAGCCCTCACCCTCTTGTTCCGCTCTGTCACATCATCTCACCCGCCAAACCCATTGAGCACTGTGATTGGCCCAACACAAACTGGTCAGGCCAATGGTAGACTTGCTGAGGCACCAATGGAGCACAGCTAGACCGACCTGCAAAGCAAAAGCATTTTGTTTCTGCTACAGTCGGTCTGGATTTCTAGGCTAGGATCTTGCATCTACGTAGAAAGATCTCCATAATATCTCATCAGGTCTTCTGTAAAGCTCTTCTTCTACAAAAATGTGTCTGCGCTCCTCCACAGAATGTCTGAAGCCGATTCTAAGTCTTTGGAGGACTGAAGCCTGTAGCAGAATCAAAAATTACAGTAGTTTGAGAACCATGACTCCTTAGCATGTGACACTGGTAACCAGATTTGATGGCTGCTAGTCCAGTCTACATTTAATCTGCTCTGTGATGTAACGCTTACTGCAGTCTTCCAATTTGTACTTAGATTAACCTGTGCTTTACCATCACACAGGAGCATAGCAGGTATAGAGGTGTTTGTTATTAATAGCATGAGACATAAGTGAAAACATTGACCTTTTACAAAGTTTACACCCCCCCCCCCCCACACACACACACACACACACACACACACACACACTGAACCAGGATTTGTAAGATAATTTGTAAGAATCCAAGAGAAGTCCTGGTTTTGTGACTGGTTATGAGTGATTGTCATTCCAAACTGGTTTTATTCAGATAAAGACTGAAATGCATGATAAAGTGGGAGTACATTTGCATTTTAAAAGATGGGGCCAAAACTAAAACAGTTGATTTTTACAAAGAGTCCGTCACTGGCACTCATAAAACATAACTGTCTCTAAAGCTTTTGCTCCCTGCCTTAATCTCTCCCATCTACACTAGAAAAGCTAGACAGATACACACAGTGAAATGTCAATTACAAGTGTGTGTCTGCCGCTCAGTTTAACGTTCTGTTGTTATGGGTAAAAGCTTTTCCTGATGCTGCTGTTGCCCCGGCTCTGCTACCACCCATCATCTCTGTGACTAAGACGACTCTAGGGGGAGTGGGAGACGAGACGGAGAGGCATAGGGAGCTGAAGAAGGGTGCTTCGGGCCAAGAAGCAGAGAGGACATGGGAGGTATCAAGGGTGGGGCTGATTGGTGTAACAACCATGAGGTGTTTGTGGAGGTGCTTCCTTCCCAAAAGGGAAAAGCAACACGAGTGAGGGCAAAGCAAATGACATCAGATGACAGAGATGGACAAAAAGGTCATTTGTTTAATATCATGGTCTTTATCACTATCGACTGGAGTGGCCACCCAGACCTATGCACAGTAAAAATGCACGTAAAGTGGCATTAAAGTGTTTGAACATGGTGTGGGTGGTGAAATATATCCATCGTACGAAAACCGGGGATTATGTGTAATGATGTTGGACTAATACCTGGCACCTCTTTTAATATCGTGGCCACTTGATGGCCCCGTGCTCAGACAAATCCTAAATCCGCCACTGCTGGGCGACGAACAGGTAAGCAGGTCTTCCTTATGGGAAGTCTGGCGGGCACGTCTTCCTCGTTGCTCACTGGCCCTGATGTGATTGGATGTAAGCATCCACCCCTTTAAGTCCCGGTCAGATGATGACAGCTTCAACACGCCATGCTGCTGAATTATAGTAGCACTGCATTGTCATGCGAGTAAGGGGAACAGCGTTGTAATACTGGTGAAAGTCTTATTACACATTACTGAAACACTAACTCCACCACTAACGCTGTTTATTTTTTAATTCCATTATTTCCATAAACTCACCTTCCGCTTGCCATACTCCCAGGCCTTATTCTCCCTCTCTCACCACCCATCTGTTTCTCCTCTCTTCACCCATGCCAGCCTGCAGCCCACCCCCACATGTATTCCTCTCCTGGCTCTTCCTTTCTCATCTCTTCCCTCAGCTTCCATCGTCTTCTCATTTTCCCTCTTTTAACCGCCTCCCTCCATCCCTCCTCTGTTCCCTTCCGCATCGTTTTTCACCAGCCCCCTCTTCCTTTTCTTTACTGTTCCATTGTGAAGCACCGAGCTGTCTTTGTCTGACTATTCTCCCCAAAACTGCTGAGGCTTTGTCAGTCAAAACACTTCCAAATTACAGTTTCCCGTTTTAGACTGACATAGTACCATTTTAATTTCTGACATCACAATCTGTGGACAATTGGAATCTTTCAGAACACTCAATAGAAACAGAATAATCATGCACGACAGAAGAATAGAAAGAGAATCCAAGCTGTATTATTTAGAATTATTCTTTTATATTTATTTCATAAATTTGTTTCTTCATTATCGCATAAAAAATGAATTTATAGAGATTATTGAGTGAAGAACCTCTCACACCAGTGGAGCCTGTTGCTGAATACCTGAGTTTGGAATGAGTGGAGGACCCAGGGAAGTGCGGTGGTTCTGAGGGTCCATAGGTTGCTTTTGGTCCAAAACGTGTTATTGGTGGAGGTTTGTAGAATGAGCCATAAGACATAATATTCCATAGTAAATATGAAATCAACCTTATGGACCTTTGGGTACTTTTAACCAGAATATTGGAACTTTTTATTGCAGGGATTATGTAACAACTTCGTATTAACTGAGAGACAACAGAAGAGAGAGTCGGGTTTTTGAAGTTTAAAGATTTATTACTAAACAAATTAAAACTAGGCTAACTTTAACACCAGCTCAGTGGCCTAGTGGTAGAGTGTCCACCCTGAGACTGGGAGATCAGGGTTCGATTCTTGTTCGGGTCATACCAAAGACTTTGAAAAAACAGGACCCAATGCCTCCCTGCTTGACACTCAGCATTAAGGGTTGGATTGGGGGGGTGAAACCACCAAATGGTTCCCGGGCGCGGCTGTGTCTGCAGCTCACCGCTCCCCCAGGGGATGGGTCAAATGCGGAGAACAAATTTTGCACACACATCAGTGTGTGTGACAACTAATGGGACTTTAACTTTAAATGTATGGTGTAACTAAGGTGAAATGAGACAGAGAATGGTATAGTGTGGAATGTTGTTCAGAACCAGCAAATCCAAAGAAGCGATTAGTTCTGGTGGGAATGAAGGTTATGTCTTGAGCTAAGCTTTGATTAGGAGATTCATAAACACATTTGACGCCATGTTGTCGCTCCACACATACCCTTAAAATGAGACCTCCGTACAGATCCAGAATGCCAGGTCCTCGAACCCCTCTTTCGGTACGGGGGGATTCCCGCCTGCGATTCATTTTCATGCTGGATGCTGTTGTGTAAACTTCTCTTTCCTCTCTGTAGCACGGAGCTGCCGCTCAGTAGGAACGGGAGAAGAGAGTGAGCTGTGTGTGTGTGTGTGTGTGTGTGTGTGTGTGTGTGTGTGTGTGTGTGTGTGTGTGTGTGTGTGTGTGTGTGTGTGTGTGTGTGTGTGTGTGTGTGAGTAGTTTTTGTTGTTTATTCTGTTTACAAAAAGCACAAATTGCTCATTGTTAATAATTATTGTTGAAAATGAATACCGTAAATCCTGTAATACCAGCCGGTATTCAATTAAAGGCCTGGCCGGTATTCAATTAAAGGCCTGGTCTCCAATTTTGGCCGGTGTCGGAGTCAGCGGAGGTAAATAATGGCCGGTCTCTTATTGTGGCCGGGTGGAATGTGGTGACAAGCAAGTATGGGCGTCCCAGCGGCAGGGTTATAATCCCCAAATCAACCAGCAGGAGACAGTAGAGGTTCACGCGGACCTTTATTGGGCTTTTTCTTCAACGCTTTGTAACGCTACAGACACGATCCTCTATCACGCTCCTACCACACAGAGTCACGGTGTCAGTTAACCATGCTAATTCAACCCCTCCACAGAACACACATCACCTTCCCTGTGGCTTACATAACACTCACACAACACGCAAATCAGCACATAGGAACTAGCAGAACGATAGGAAACACATATAACACAATACCCAGAATGCACCTGGCTTACAACCCCAGCCAGGTCATTACACTATCAAGTTCAAAGAGAACGTGCTGATTATGCTGCAGAACACTCTGGAGAGCAGCAGTAGGGGGTGTATGAACTAGTCAACTTCACTATACAGTAATCCCTCGCTACTTCGCGGTTCGTTCATCGCGGATTCGCTGCTTCGCGGATTTTTTCTTTGGAGCATTTTTCAGGGGGAATTCGCAGATTCGCGGTATTTTTCACTGATTCGCGGTATTTTTCTATGCGAAATATCAAGAAATTCTTGTTTTTTTCATCAATTTCATCATAAAATGCACTTTTTGTAATAAAACTAAAAAAAAACAAGTAAAAAAATTTTTTTCTTGAGTTTTACCCACAAAAAGAGAATGTGATCATACGATAATTCAATAGGGAGTGTGGTTTCACAGACGCGGAAGTGATAGCGTCGGTGAAACGCCGGCTGATCTAGGAAACCCCCGAGCGTTCGAGCGTCAACGAAGTGACACGGAAATGCCGGGCTTTCCAGAAGTAAGTAAGATAACTTACTATGATTGTTCGTTGGATTGATCGGTAGGTTGGAAACTCTGATCATGAATCTAAAGAAACGATGACTGAGTGGTGAGCTGGAAAGGCGACTTCCGTTTATAGCCGCGGTTTGTGACGTAGGTGCAACGTGGAGGGAATCCCCGCGAGGGGCATGCTGGGAGTCCCTACTTCGCGGATTTTCACCTATCGCGGCCAGGTCTGGAACGCATCTACCGCGATAAACGAGGGATTACTGTAGTGACTTGTTATGCCTGTCATCGACTAGTCGCTGTCACGTGATAATGACCGGCAAGATGCAGCCCTCGGAAAAGACAGCAGCCTGCTGTCAGCAGGTGACAAGCTCCTGCGCTCGGGGGGGGGGCAACGCGCTGTGCCAGACCGTGTACTGACACGCAATCGTTCATGTCGGTTCATTTCCTTTAATGTTTTCAGTCTTTTATTTGCGCCTGATGTGTATCGCTGCTGTGGAGCGGGGCACATCAACTTGTCCTCAGACGCACAGATCACTGATGCGCCCGGCAAGCAGGGAGCGCTCCGCTGTTTTCGCGGTCGGTAGATCTGCCTCCTGAGCACAGCCACAGTAACAAACAGGTGTCGCCACCTCAAAAACTAATTTAACACGCGATCGTTCATGTCAGTTCATTTCCTTTAATGTTTTCTGTCTTTTATTTGCGCCTGATGCGTTTCGCTGCTGTGGAGCGGGGCGCTGCGCGCATCACCTTGTCCTCCGACGTACTGATCACTTATACGGCCGCCAAACAGCGAGCGCTCCGCTGTTTTTGCGGTCGGTAGATCTTTTAGAACTGCAGTTCAAAGGTAACTCATGAGGTGAATATATATGAACCCAGGTAGCAGTTTCTCTTTAGGACTGAGAGGAGATGCAGGAAGATAATAAACAGGCAGGACAGAAAAATAGTCAAATAAAAACAAGTTAGTTTTGTACCTGGTGGTTGCAACAAACAGACACCATTGAAGGTAATCAGAAGTGAGGAACAGAAAATGAAATAATTATTTTAATGTTTAGAGCAGCAGGAACTCCGAGAGGCTGCAGGCGCATCAGTGAGTTTGCGGCTGCTGCGCAGGGGGAGGGGGGAGAGGACTGAAGCAGAAACTACCGTTGTTAAAAGAAATGTGTTTAACTTTGAAAATGTGGGCGCAATTTTAATTGTCAAAAACTCCAGCGAACCATTAGTTCATTTTGCTCAATTAGAAATAGAGGCCTGCCTCTAATACTGGCCCTCCTTCCAATAAAGGCCTGGAGCTTGGTGAGCTTGAGTCAAATAAAGGCCCGGGTCTGTATTAGAGGATTTACGGTATACAGACTTTGGTCAAAACTGTATGCCATAAGCGTGGCTGTGTGATGTAAAACGTGCTCCGAGAATAAAAAGGGCTGTGAAGTACGGCGTTGGGGGGTTTCTGCTGCATTTTTATGCGTTGGGAGTTAGGCCTGGTTTATGCTTCTGCATCAGCTCCATGAAAGAGGCGTTTTGCTCTCATACTTCTCCGTCCCCTGGGGAGTGTTGCAAGCGATTCCTGCCAGGGCAACAGAGGGCGTAGCTCATTTCTGGGGTGTCCTGTTATGTACCCCGGTTCTAAATGGTGCATTTACTATTGTGTTTATATTGTGTTTTTGTATTTAAGAGACTTTTTAACACAGACAAACTTGTCCCTAATCCTCCTCCACCAACTTTATGCAATCAGCACCTCTAAACCAACCTTTCCCATCATTTACATCCATGAATAATATGCTTGCTGCATATCTTTAATCTCCTTTACACTCCTGACCAATCAGCAAGCTTGCATTTTCAGTCTAGTTTGAAGGAAGTTTAGAAAAGTGAGCTCGACTCCATCCGTCAGTCCGAGGTTGTCGGCGAGCCCTTGCAACGATGGATAAGTGTGTTGCGTGTCTCTGAAACAACGCAGGCAGAGAAGCATAAATTAGGCTTTAAGGAACTTTCATTTTAAAGCAGCATCAAAGCTGCTTGTTTTCTTTTCCTCTTCAAAATTTCCCATTTTACAAGTGCTGGTTGAGTGACAAACATTTAGAACGAGTTACCCACAAATCCCGCTCAGTGACTCTACCAGGCCATCTCCAAGTACATATTCCAGCTCAGGTACTGTACTTGTTACTTGTAGCTCCCGACAAATAGAATATGGAGCTTTTGGGCTGGCCCAGTGAAATGGAGATGTGCAAATCTCGAAGGTCTGGTAAAATTACCCAGAAATTCTGATAGTGGAAACGGGCTTTTTGTCTTCGTACTGTCTGTATTTACAGCAGCTTTCTGAAGCACCCCTCTTCTTCAATGCAGTTGTCTTTAATGCCAGCCTCACTGAGGATAACCATGTTATGGTTGAAACCAGTTTTTCATAACTCTTTTTGCTGGTTCGCTCCCTCAGGTAAAGGAGACCTGATCGGCTCAGACTCGCTAACAAAGGAGCAGGTAATTAAGACCAACGCCAACGTGAAGGCCCTGACGTACTGTGACCTGCAATACATCAGCCTGAAAGGTCTCCGCGAGGTTCTCCGGCTCTACCCTGAGTATGCTCAGAAGTTTGTCAGTGAGATCCAACACGACCTCACGTACAATCTGCGAGAGGGCCACGGGGCTGACGTGAGTACACACAGGATGATGAGCAGCTACATTAACGGTTGTCACATAAAAAAAACATCTTTAACGCATCAGTTCTGTAAAAAATGAACATCTGCAGATGAGTAACACTTGTCAACTGGAAGGTCACATTTCCCACAACTGAAGAGACATCAGTGGTTTTACCTTCAAAAGCGGCAAAGCATTAATAAATGCTACATTTCATTCTGCATGCCTCATTTCTCCTCTGTAGAGATGGCTTTAGCTGATTTTAACTTGCAAATGCAAATGGTTTAAAATCATTTTAGTTAAGTAGTAAGTGAATTTTATTTATATAGCACTCATCACAGAAAGAGAATCACAAAGTGCTTCGCAGAGATCAACAAAACAAAACAAACCATAAAGTCGTAAAATCCAGATGATCTTAAAAACAGTTATCATAAAATAAATTAAAATCAGAAAACAAAGTCACAAAATTACTAAATGATCACAAATGTCTAAAACAAATGAACGTTAAAAAAGAAGAAAAACACAAAAGATTTAGGTCAATGCTGCGTAAGGATAAAGGAAAACCATTCAAAATGTGGCAAGGTGGAGAAACGAAGGCCCGGGCAGGATTCCATCCCCAGACTCCTGGGTGAGAGTCATGCACGCTAACCAGCCAGCCACAGGGACATCTCCTTGGCCAAGTAGCCAGGACGCATGATCAATCGGGTCACAGTGGCAGGACGCTCACACTGCTACACAAAGTCGGGGTGCAACAGTCTGGAAGGAGCGATCACCTCGACTTTTACATCTGGTCTTTGGAACTTCTAGAAGGTTCTGGTGTGTGGACCTGAGGGCTTGGGTTGGAGCATAAGGCTTTAACAGTTCAGTAATATAGGGAGGAGCTTGACCATGTAGAGCAGGTAAGCGCGCACGCTGCACAAACTCCGGCGCGCCGTCAGACTGAAGACAGAAATGAGCGCTGCCTCTTCCGTGATAAAATTTTTTAAGAGGTTTTATAACAACATTTTTCATTCCAGGTCAAATTAAGATATTACCTTCTATTTTGGGATGACGTATTAAAGTCGGGTCCACTCCAGCCAGTGACTCCGAACCTGACAACAACTCATGCTACTGCAGCATTTGTTGTTCCAGTCCGCGTGGCAGCGGATCGCAGATTCAGCCACACCATAAAACAGCAATAAGTTGGTCTGAGGCAAAAGTGAACCTCATGGCTATAGCTTTTCCATCTTTTCCCCTATAGACATTTGATTACGCACGAGTAGGTGGCCAGTTCAGGTTTACGCAGAGCAGAAGGAAGGAGAGAGCTCTGGTTAAACGTTCCTGCTTTAATAAAACCGTTAAATTGCATTGTTGATGTGCTACCTGGGCAATCTAAATATTTATTTAAAATTAAATCAAAGGCAATTGTAATGGTATCGAATGTTTATTAATTACTATTTAAAAAATGAAAGTGATGGGGGAAAGAGGTCGATCATATTTTTTTAACCCTGTCTGTTTAGCTTGACGTCTGATTTTATTTATATATATATATATATATATATATATATATATATATATATATATATATATACAAACATATATATATATATATACAAACATATATATATATATATATATATATATACATAGCCATGCCCTGATGTGGGGGCTGGGGGGTGCGTCGACATGGTCGGGACATAGAGGGGGGTGCGCGGCTAAATAAGTTTGGGCACCGCTGATGTAGAGCATTGAAATTTATAGTCAGGACTCTAACATGAACTCTAAAGTTAACGGGTAACCAGTGCAGAGACAGTAGAATAGGAGTGATGTGTGCTCTTCTGTTTGCTCCAGTTAGGAGCCTCGCTGCAGAGTTCTGGACCAACTGAAGGCGGTCAAGGGCTTTTTGTTAAAACATGTAAAAAGTGTGTTACAGTGATCTAGACGGGAGGAGATAAAGGCATGGAGAACCATTTCAAGTTTATGTTTTGACACCAACCTTCGCAGTTTGGAGATATTTCTTGAATGATAAAAACAATTTTGGACCACTGTTTTTGAGTGGCCTTCAAGAGACGTTGATTGGTCAAAAATACCCAAATTCCTTAAGTTTGTCTTGACAGCAGAAGATAAATGACCAAGTTTTAGACTAATCAGGGGAACCATGCTCTCAGGGGAACCATGCTCTCAGGGGCAACGATCAGACATTCAGTGTTTTCAGAGTTTAACTGAAGGAAGTTTTCTTCTAGCCACCTGGTGATCGCTTATAGACACTCTAGTCATTCAGACAGTTTATAGAACTCAGAATCCTTAAAGGAGCAGTACAGCTGAATATCATATGCATATAGGTGATTAGAGACATTATAAAAAGAATCAATTGCAGCGATAAATATAGATTTATCTCTATACGTATCAAATGTGGTGTAGATTTAGCTTGTTTTCGTCATTTATAATCTTATATTAATTAATCGGGGCACCACCAAGTCTTTGTTAGTGTTAACTTGGGACACTTGAATGGATATTCAGATTTGTTCAATGTAATCAGTCTCAAATTTAAAACCACAAATTAATCTGAAAGCCAGAATGTGCTGACTATTCTCGAGATCGCTAGAAATGATCAGACGTTATTTACGTTTTTGTGAGTTTATTACAAACATCAGTTAATACATTTGACAAAGGGATCAAACACATCTGATAGCTTCATCTATGGAATTGAGAAAAATGGTTACCCAGAGCTTTATAGCAGTGAAATGAAAGAACTGATCTGTAATAAAGTGGAAATTTGGTGAAACCCAGGATTATAGTAAAATGAGGTGTAATTTCTACAGGGGAAACAAGTGAAGTAAGTGTGTGTGTGTGTGTGTGTGTGTGTGTGTGTGTGCGTGCGTGCGTGCGTGCGTGCGTGCGTGCGTGTGTGTGTGTGTGTGTGAGCAAATTAGGATTCGTTGCGGCAGGAAAAGAAGGGTAAATCTTGAGAGCTAAACGTGAATTTGGGTCAAATAAAACAAGCCATAAAAATGGGATAATCTGAATTCACGAATCGGCTTGGCAGAAAAGTCAGCCAGATGAAAATGATTCACAGACCTGTTTTCCGTCGCCGAAAGGGTGACCTGAGGGGCTGAAGCAGCCGGTGTCCTTGCTTGAGTGAAGCCTTCTAGGGCTGTAGGACTTTTGGCACCCAGAGTAGGTTAACGACGTCTGTGGGGTGGAGGATGATGCATTCCTCTACCCAGGCTTGACTTTCGGTTCCTGCAGCTGCACCCAAAACGTAGGATTCAGAGTGCGGGTCCAGATTCAACAGCGAGGCCGGATCGAAACTGCTCTAAGTACGTTTTTCTCATAATGTGAAAACTCTGTAATATAAATTTCAGTGGGAGCACAGGCAGAATATCTTACCCTCCAGTCAGAACCTAAAAACAGCACCAGTTTATCAAAAATATCCTTTATTATCACAACCAACAATAAAACTCTACGGCCGAGTTCCTTCACGATAAAAGCAGCTGTTCAGCATAAGTAAAATCAAGCAAGCTGGCTCAGATGATGCAACCCCCTCCCCGGGGTCTGAGCTTCCGAAACCGTCCAACGCCCCGGGATTCAGCTGGCGAGTTCGGCTGGTGAGTCCACGGCTCAGGTGCAGCTGCCAGAGTTTGCTGTGGCAGATGTAGGCGTTGTCTCGGCACCCAACTACTCCCAGCCCTCGCTACCTAAAGGAGTCAAGCCTCCCCTCCTAGCGCTGGAACACTGCCCACCCACTCAGCGGTCTTCATCGCCGGCAGCCCTAACCAGCTGCGAACGATCCCACCCGCAGAACCGGGATCCACAATGACAGGTCGACCACACACACACCTTGGTAGATCTGCCATCCTTTTCCCCCTCTCCGGCCTCATTAGGCCTGACAAGCACCAGCCGGCGTTCAGTCACCACGCCCCCAGAATCTGGCAACTCCCGTCTTCTGTCTTCCACAACACGACCGGACCAAGCCGACTTCTGGTTTTACGTAGAAAGTCAAAACAAAACAGAGTTGCCTCTGAGTTTTACCGTAACTTTTGAGAGCTAATGACTTAACTTTTAGAGCGGCGGTTTTGCTAGGCCAAGATGGAAAAGCCAAGCAGAGATACGCTTAAGGCGTCTTTTGTTCTTTTTCTGCCGACACGAGGATTGGACTGTGGCCTTTATAACTTTTCTTGGTCACACCCACATGTATTTCACTCAATAACCAATGGATGGCACTGTGGCTCTTTCAAATAAACTACCTTTCCAACAATGATCAATAATCACAATTTACCAAAGTTATTCCAGATGAAGCATCAATGTATTACTTTAAACAGGAAAGAACTAAATTCATGTCTTAAAACTGAACAGTTTTACCGTTAGGATGAATTTTAACTGGAGAAACAAAAATTGGCAGAGGTTTAACATAAAAGAAAAACATAAAACAAGCAGTTAGGTTTGTAACTGATAAGAGTTTAAACATTTACTTGGAACACCTTGATTTCTAATGGTGAACAAACCTAAAACACCTTTTGACTGTGGATAAACAGAAAATACCAGGGTTTTGATAAAGACTAAATTCTGGAACCTTCCAGAACACACCCTGAGAAGTTTTACGAGCACCCAAGCCTTGGATGAGAGTCAGGTCTTGGCAGGTTGACACAGAACAGACCAGTTTCTGATATCGTCCTGTGCCTCCAACTGGTACAGAAGAGAAAAACGCATCACTTAGTAAAATGTATGTCCCTGGGGGAAGGTAGGAACTAGCATTTCAAATTCCCCCCTATTGCTGTTAAGTGTGAAAGGAAAAGCTTCGTGTGAACCTGACGAAAGTTAAACTGAGGATATGAAATGTGGATTTCCGCTACACAATTATCTGTCCAAGAGGGTGTATGTACAGTAGAAACAACAATGGACCCAAAACAGAGCCTTGGGGAACCTCACAAAACGGATCAGAAGAACCTGACATGATTTGGTTTATACAGACACTGTAACTTCTGTTAGAAAGGTATGATCTAAACCAGTCTAGAACAGTTCCAGAGATCCCCACCGGGTCACCAAGTCACCAAGTCTGATAATTAAGGTGCTGTGATTCATTAAAAGGATGAATTGTTGTTTTGTTTTTGAATGGACCGGAGTGGACGTTTTGATGAATTGTATGATTGTTTCATTTTACTGTGTGGATTTGGACTGTCAGTCAAAAAGATTTAAACAGACCTGCCTCAGGTCCCTTGTGGCCATGAATCACGTATACAGAAGCTAAATGGCTTGTTGAACACAACAGGAGTAGTAAAGACAAAAATTACATTTAATAAACCAGACAGGCTTGTTTGCTTTTTACTTTTCATTTCTATTGGCTGCAAGGAAGAACATCTGAGTCAAAATCAACAGCTTCAGTCATTTCATCTGGTGAGACGGATCAATGTCCTTTCACTTTAGCTATGAAACGAGTGAATAAGCCCTCTGAACAGGATAATCAAAAATGTGTGTGTGTGTGTGTGTGCGTGCGTGTGCACGTGCGTGTGTGTGTGTGATAGTTTTCCTTCACTTGTCAGTGTGACATGCCAGCAGCCCTCAATGCTTTTTGTCAAGGTCCTTCCATTTAACACACACACACACACACACACAGCAGAGCAAAAAACTGAAAGACTAGAATAGATACGTGCTGCTGTTTGAAGCTTTGCTGTTGCTAAAAATAGAAGAGGGGGAAGCACGGGCTCTCCCTGACTGGCTGTCCCCCCCGCAGCGGCTGCTAAGTTTGGATCCCGCTCGATAAAAATAGCTCAGCCAGTCAAGGAGGAGATGAAGTGGGGGAGGAGGAATTATTGCTATCTCGTTTTCTGTTCTCATTCTTGCCTGCTCTGCTGCAGTGGGACCATTTTTTCACTACATATTTTTTGCAAAGTGTGATTGTGAGCCCCAAACTGGGTGGAAACAGATCCAGGGAGATGCACGGTTCTGGATGCCCAATCTGCTCCGGACAGAGGCTGCAAATGCCCGTCTGATTTCCACAATCCGGGAGAATCCTTGATGCACGTGTGAAAGGAACAGTTGAGCAAAAACTAGACAGGAGGCCTGCACATATGTAGCATCTTGTTACGTTTGTTGTAAATTCAATGGATAAAATGATCAAACCAAGAATAAAACATGGTGAATGAAACTGAAGGGAAAGAATGAGGAAGTAAAGGGTTCCTTATTTAAATCTGAGTTGGCTTGTCAGACGTTCTCGCTGATGAATCAGGGGCTACTCGTAATCCCAATGACCAACTTGTCCATAAGGGACACTGAGCTGTCCCAGGGAAAAGACAGTGGTGCAGCTTCTGGACTCTTCACCAGAAGCATGACAGGAAGAACAACAGCAGCTCTGCAAAGACACAAACTATTATCCTCGGTAAAAATGAGCACATAGTGTAGATTTCTCCTGTCACTCACACATTCAGGATTCAGCAAACAGCCCAGCTTGACTGCATGCATTCATCACACACACACACACACACACACACACACACACACACACACACACACACACACACACACATACAGACACGCTCACATCAACTCAAGGCAACTGCACACTTATACCCCCGCATCGCACAGAGCTCCTTGGTGTTCTGTGGAGCTGGAAGCTAAATATAGAACAAGAGAGCTAAAAATATCTCACACAGCCACAAAGCAGGGGGAAAAAGAGGGGGGGAATTGCTGAGGCGGCAGGGATGGAGAGAGAAGAGTGAGGTTTGATTAGGAGGAGAGGGATGCTGGTAGTGGGAGTGAAATAGGGAGCGACGCAGAGGGGCGTTGTCTGGTGCAGCAAGTGATGAAGAGTGTTTCGCGTCGCATCAAGCAGCCACTGAAAGATGCAATGAGATGAAGCTTTGAGTGTGAAGCTGCTAGAAGACAATGTGGGGGTTTGATAAGTTAGCTGGACTCCTACACACAGATTACACGTTATTCCATGCAGCACATTCTAATCCTGGTGTGAGATTCTTACAACACACCTCAGCTGTTGCATGAAGACAAAAGCAGTTCTGTACATTAATCGCCATTGTGTACAAAAAAATTGTAGCGCTGGTCGTTGATTATAAACCCACAGAAATGACCTCATTCAGAAGCATCAATACTACGACCTGAATTACTGAAACCTTACACAGGAACATCACTGATGGAGACCTGGAGCAGGTGGAGGGCTTGAAGAAGACACATGAAGCAACTTGATGTTTAAAAACGTGTATTTGTGCACAAAGCATAGTGTGCAAAGTTAATAGAAGCTTTCAGCATCTGTAGATACAATAGTCCAGATGTTCAGAGCCACAGCAGCCCACCGTGCTCCTTTGTGGTTGACCACACATCACCCACTAATCTGTACCTCTGCTATCCACCCAATGTGTCCACAAGCAGAAAACCAAGGAAGCGCTGCAAGCTGGTTTCTGTTCAAGAGCAGGCAGCGGACTCAGATCAGCGGAGTCCTACACAGATGTGGAAAACATCAGGAACCAGAATCCTAAAAGTCCCCTTCAGGCTCCAGCTACTGTTCTGATGGATTCAAATGATAAATGGTCTGCTTTTCTAAGTCAGAGGACTCCAAAGTGCTTCACATACAGTCATTCACCCATTAACACCTGGTAATGAATCACATTACACAGCCACCGCTCGTTTGATAATGCTCCTCCAGGGACCATTACACCTGCTTGTTGGGGCAAAACCATCCATCCATCCATTTTCATCCGCTTATCCAGAGTCAGGTCGCGGGGGCAGTAGCCTAAGACGAGAGGCCCAGACTTCCCTCTCCCCAGCCACTTTAGCCAGCTCCTCCGGGGGAATCCCAAGGTGTTCCCTGGCCAGGTGAGAGACAGAGTCCCTCCACCATGTCCTGGGTCTACCTTTAGGTCTCCTCCCGGTTGGACGTGCCCGGAAAACCTCACCAGGGAGGTGTCCAGGAGGCATCCTGACCAGATGCCCGAGCCACCACAACTACCCCCACAGGGCCCCCACAGGGCCCCCCGAGGGACGCGGTCAAACGCCTTCTCCAAATCCACAAAACACATGTAGACTGGTTGGGCAAATTCCCACGCACCCTCCAGGATCCCCCTAAGGGTATAGAGCTGGTCCAGTGTTCCACGGCCAGGACGAAAACCACATTGCTCCTCCTGAATCTGAGGTTCAACAATCCGACAGACCCTCCTCTCCAGAACCCCTGAATAGACCTTACCAGGAAGGCTCACGAGTGTGATCCCCCTGTAGTTGGAACACACCCTGCGGTCCCCCTTTTTAAATAAGGGGACCACCACCGCGGTCTGCCAGTCCAGTGGGACTGCCCCCGATGTCCACGCGATATTGCAGAGCCGCGTCAGCCAACACAGCCCCACAACATCCAGAGCATTAAGGAACTCCTGGTGGATCTCATCCACCCCTGGAACCTTGCCACAGAGGAGCTTTTTAACCACCTCAGTGACCTCAGCACCTGAGATTTGAGAGGCCAACCCAAAGTCCCCAGACTCTGCTTCCTCACTGGAAGACGTGTCGGTGGGATTGAGGAGGCCTTTGAAGTATTCTGCCCACCGATCCACAACGTCCTGAGTAGAGGTCAACAGCACACCGTCAGGGGTGTGTCCAGGGAGTGGCCTGGGTATGCCAGCCTTGGAATCTGATTGGCCATCCCAGGTGCCACCACACTAATTCACCTTTAAAAAGGCTTTTCAATTTCCACTAAAGGCTTGGGGGTAAAACAAAAAAGCATAACCATTGGTGCCACCCATGCACAAAGTTGTGCCTGACCTGGGCCACCCCATTTTAAAAGATCTGGACACGCCACTGCACACCGTCCCCACTATAGTGTTGGTAGCGCACTGCTACTTATTTATTTGTACCAATAAATAAAAATAAAGTTTCCATCTAACAGAATCCATAAAGACTGACACAAGCCCTGTGGGCGTGTGCTTTTACTACCTGCAGCCCTGATGTCTTTATTCCTGCTGATGCGTTTTAATGTTACCGTTTGCATTAAAATGTCATTGCTAAGTGCAGGTTTCTGTCTACACACAGTCTGCCCATTCTCCTTGTTTTGTGGATGAATAATAGAAGCTGTGGGTCTAAACAAGCTGGACAAGTTTTCTAAAATATTACACCAACCTGTCAGCTGTTAGTTTCAGTCTTTGTTTTAGAGAACCCAAAAGGAAATGTTCTCCTTATCCTGACTGGTCGATTGCATTGTTGTAATTATGGACCTAAAATATGATTACATCAAAGCTAAACAATCAGCAGAATATAAAAAAAGGCTGCATCCAAACCTGAGTATAGGACGTCATAGAGAAAACAAACATCTGTGTCTGTCTGACACCTACTGGTGGAATGGTGACACTACAGTTCATCTAAAAACAAACATCTAACAAGTGTGATGGTTAAAATCCCTCGCAGCTCACTGTCCCTGTCTTGTCCTCTTCAGATGGACTGGGAGAGCAACGGCGGCCTGGTGAAAAAGCTGCCATCCATCCGAGAGGATGAGGAGGGTGATGAGGAGCAGAGCACCGTGTCTCATGCTCCTCGTTCCCCCCTGCACCTCAGCAGAGGTCTGTGCTCCCCCCTGCGCTCCCCCCTGCTGCCTCCACGGGCTTTCCGCAATCCCTCTGAGCACTTGCGGCCCTCTACCCTACAAATACCAGTGGTTAGCTTCAGCAGCGCACCACCTGATCTCAGCCCCAGGTAACGCACGCACGCGCACACACACACACACACACACACACACACACAAAGTATGACCAGTGATCAGACAGATCAGGAATATTAACCCAAAAACAACTTCACAGCCAGATGAGCAGCTGCAAAAGCTGCAGTCGGCTCTGCAGCAAAGGCATCTGGCTGCCATGGTAACCAGTAGATTACAGTGCTGGTCGGTCACATGGGACCTGGCTGCTGTGTGCAGGGTTTCACACTGCAGCATAGCGTGTGTTTATGCAGGGTAACTGTCTGTGTGCACACGCTGCTGTGCAGTAGTGTGTGAAAACAAGCCGCTGACAGGAGTCTTTAATGTTGGTGTGAAAATCCATCATGGCAGACGCAGAAACATCCCATAGTTACAGTTCCTGTCCTTGTTTACATTCCTCCACCGCCATTTATGTTTAATCCTCTTTGTCCAACTGCAAAGATTTGTGGATGGCATCGAAACTGAGAGCAATTCCACGTCCTCACAGAAGTTTGAGTTTAGCCCCAGCCTGTCACCTGCAGCTCCACCTTCCCCATACCTAGGTAACACACACACACACACACACACACAAAGATCTGTGCGTTTCTCAGAGAAGTAGACATCCTTACGCTCCTGTTTGTGTTGCAGGGATCCGTGAGGACACTGAGATTAAACAGAACATGTCTCGGCTCACAGAGGAGGTCAGTCCTGACTCAGAGACTCGTTTCAGTTTGGACCAGTTTATTAAATGTGCTACAGCATGTCCTAACCTGCTGTCCCCGTGTGTCCTTTTACTGTCCAGATGAGCAGTCTCTCTAAACAAGTGTCCAAACTCAGTCAGGAACTGCAGGAAATGGCTCGTCTTCTTAAGCCCCTCCTCCAAGCTGCACCTCAGCCAATCGAAGCGAGCATGGTGCCAAACCTAACCCAACCTCAGAGCAGCACCACCACCTGCTTTGTGGCTCCACCCCCAGCTGTGGTCTGCTCCCCCCATAGACCAGACAGCCGTTCCCTGTTGGACAGTGGGGACACTGAGGGTGTGGGACTGCCAGGATGCCTTCTCCCCACTCATTCACCACAAAGGCCTGACTCTTCTCTGTCAGCATCAGCACCGCCCCTGTCCAACGTGACAGGGGTGGACATAGAGAGAACTGTTGGCTCACACCTGCCCTCCACTGAGGAGGGACGTCTGAGGGGATCTGTGGTCGCACTAAGTCCCCACACCTCCCCCGGTAACACCATGCTTCTACCCTCTCTGAAGGGTCAGCCTCCTCTAGTCTCTCACACTCCATCACCATCTCGGTCCTTTTCCATGTCTCTGTCCTCCTCACCATCGCTGTCCCCCTGCCAAGGTCCCCACCCCTCTCGACCTGCCAGCTTCACCAGCAGAAGTCTACTGCCCCCACCTCCTTCCCAAGAGAACCCCCCTCCTCCATCATCCCACTGCTCAGCACCCCCGTCGCTCGCATCCTCCCCCGGAGGTCACCAGCTTAGGTTTTCCCCATCTGTCCCCGTCTCATCCCTCACGTTGCCCCTCCATCCCTCCACCCTGTCCTTGTCTTTGGACTTTGGGATCACGCGGAGACAAGACACCCAGACACCACCTCGGTGTAACTCACAGAGGTGTCACGTGGCGGCGAGAGCCAGCACGAATCCCCAGGAGGTAGAGATGCAGGAGTGGAGACATCAGTCATCCGAGCAGAAGCCCTCCACCGAGGACATCAGCTTCATCGATGAGGATGAACCTGCATTGTGAATCAGTACGTTACACAAGAGAATGAAGCGGCGAAGACAGCAAGGAGGTCGTCAAAGCTGGAAGAGAAACCGATCTGAAGCTGCCCACTGGTCAGAACAGGCAGGTAAAAACAAAACATCTGGGAGGCTGTCAGCCAATCGGAGAGAAGGAGCTGTCTAATCAACAACCAGCACAAAACTGAGTGGACAACACAGCCACACCTACAGGACCAGAGCATATCTTCATGTCCAAATCCCTGCAAAGCTCCTGTCAGCTAGCTGAAGTCACCATGTCAGGTTCCAACACTCACCCCCGAGCAGGAAGTGTCCTAACCCAAACCACGGAATCCAAGCTAGCGCTTGGGATCTGGAATGTAAGTCCTTTGTTCAGTCTCATCAGGTCACCTCACCTGGAAGTCCTCCGAGCTTTTCACCAGACAGAGAACAGCTGTGAGCGAGCGGTGAGGTCTGGACGAGTCGTCGTTTTGATCGCCAAAGAGAAAGGCCACGTTTTTGAGAACGCTCGTGTCACAATGCCCCCCCCCCCCCCCCCCAGTATCCATTAACAGCCAGCCAATTAGAGACACACACCCCTCCTGAGCTTTAGCCATCCAGCCATTCGTGCCTTCTTCATGTAGACTTCCCTACGATCAGATGACCGTTTCAGACTTGAAGCCATCGATGCTGCCCACTGGCTGGCACCTTTACTCGGACACAACCACCTTATCTGTTCATTTAGGGGATCCTTTTAGTTGAAAAGGTGAATTGCATGTTTTTGTGACTGGATACACTCTGGTCTAACGGGAATCTTCCCAGCTCTGATGTAGCGCGCGCACACACACACACGCGCACACACACACACACACACACTCGTACCATCTCAAACTCGAGGCGTCAGCCTGAAGCTAAAACTACAACCTTCAGGCTGCAACGCCATGATTTCAGACCTTCTGGGATCTTTGTCCCTGCTTTGCTGAGGTGCTTTGTGCACCGCGTGTTACTTGTGTACAGACACTCAGACTTCTGGTGTTCAACGACAGGAGGGAGGCGACGGCCTGGACCTCTACACACAGCTCTGACCCTGGGTGGGCAGAGGGTAGGGTGTGAGGGGTATTGGATACTTAAGGGATTTAAATCAAATGCATGTCGGGTTTTATTTTTGCATGAGAAATGTGCCTGCTTTTGAGCTGCAGACAGACGCTCGAGGGAGCAGAACGACGCCTGCCTGCTGGAGGCTGTTGGGTTTCTGATGTATTTTATTAAAACTTGCTGTTACAATTATAAAATAAACCAGAACTCCATAAATGACAATCAACAAGTGTTGTTTTTTTAACAACTCAGTCTTGTGGTTCTCTTTACGAATAAACTGTCCCAGCTCGGGCAAAGTGTCTGTTCTCTGAGAACCGTTTTTAAATCCCCGCCGTTCAAAATAGCTCATCAAATGCTGAGCAGCCCTGAAGTTAGCAAAGGATGTTCCGGAACTGCGCTGCTCTGGGTGGCTGCATGTTGGAGTAGCTCTGTTGACTATATGCAAGTTTTGCCTTTTCTTGGACATTTTTTCTTCTAGTTTCAAGAAAAACTGTATTTTTTGGACATTTTACTTTTCTGTTTCTGGTGCTGTGAAGCTTGGAGGATTTTTACTGCTATTTTTTCACTTTGAGCATTTGTTATGATGTGTAACCATGGCAACAGTCTGGTTTACAATCGGGAGCAGCTGATTAACATTTGGAAGGCTGAAATAATACCTCAACTGAAGCCACAAATTCCAAATGAGCTAAAACGCAAGAAGCGTGGGTGCAGAGCGGGAGCAAAACGGAGACAGAGAAAGAGGAAATTCAAACCAGTCTTCAGTCAGAGGCTTCTTCAGTTTGGCTGCAACACTGACCGCTACTGGAGATCTTTCCTGCCAACAGCCATTGTAATATACAATAACTGTTTGATGACTTGATTATTATTATTATTCTGAGCTACTACAGCAATCAATTTCCCTCTGGGATTAATAAAGTATTTCTGAATTGAACTGAATGTGAGAAACATCTGGATCAGCGCCCTGTGAAACAGCAGCATCAACACCCCAGAGAGCAGATCACAGTATTTTTATTTCATTACACATTTTAGGAACTTTCCTTCGTGTAAGGTTGTGTTGCTTTAATACACACCCTTTCTATCCCGACCAATATCAGCAGCTGCAATGAGTCGGTTCTAAAGCTGCTTCCACGAACAACTGGGTCTGAATGAAGCTAAACTGGGATGACGTTTGGAAGGCATTTGGTCATTTAATCCCAATAAGCCATTATTCTGGGCAACAAAACAGCAGTTCTGGTTAGGAGTCAAAGCTGGAACAGCTGGAAACTCCAAACCTCACCGAGTAAATAAAGCCTCGTGTTCGCGAGAGGTGAGGAAATATTAAATTCTACCTCATTTCAGTAAAAATAAGTAGAAATCGTGAAAGATCAAAACTGCCTAAGAAAAGTGAGATGGGGACACGTGTATTCACCCAGAACCAACGTCTCTGGTCTCAGAGGCTTCCGACACGAGCCTTCACAGCACAGGCCTGTGGGTGACATTTTCCAACAAGACATTCTGCACATGTTCCAGAAGCAGGACCGAGGGAGAAGATGGCGGTTCTGGACTGAAGAGCAGGAAGGTTTGCAGCTCGTGCTCAAAAATGCAATCAAAACTACACAAGTTGTGTCAGCAATCACAGAAAAGTGTTTTCTCTACTGTCTGTAATAGAATGAAAATGACTGTTTCCCCCTCCTCTGACACAGAACTCGTCTGCATGAGATATGGTCTCAAGGTCTCGTGCATTCCTTCTAACCTGCTTATTTTCAGCTCAACAGAAGAATAAAGAATGAACTCTTTTCTTTTAATAAATCAAAGAACTCTAATAAGCTAATCACGCAAAGTGTTACTCAATAATAAGATGTGACCAATCTGTGAAATCAAAATATTAATTACTTTATTATAATCCTATAGAATATAATAAGTAATATGACTTTAAATGTTTCCACTAGGACTGATCTCACGTAGCGTTAAGAGACGACACATTACTTTCACTGATCCAATCAGAATCTGCCAGATCTGATGGAGGCGTGGTTTTGATGGTGTTTGGTAAATCTGTCAACTTTTCATTCGACCATAAACCAAAACATCCGAAGTATAAAACTATGCCCACGCCATCTCTAACGCCAGTTCAAAGCGTTCTAGAGAAGTTGTCGGAGTGGCCAATCCGTAACTTTCCTCTTCAGCCGAAAGAACCAACGACAAGCTAAAATCTGTTGCTGTTCCACCTGCTGCAACGGTTCCTTTCAGAATAAAAGCTGAACCATCAAGACCCAGGCTCGGGTCTCACCAGATGTCAATAAAATCGTCATGACTCTAGAGCATGTCACAGACTGGTCTGGTCGGCAACCGCTGCTTTTCCTACCGGCTTCGGTTCCAGAAAAGGTCAAGCTGGACCTCGATATTCCTGATCTAACGGGGACTTCCGCTACGGGTAGGTAGACCGACAAATGGCGTGGAATGTGTTTATGAATCTCCTAATCAAAGCTTAACGCAAAGACATCACCTTCAGTTCCCATCAGAACTAATCGCAGCTTCGGATTTGCTGGTTCTGAACAACATTCCACATCACCCCATTCACCGTCACATCCACCTTAGTTACACCATACATGTAGTGTTTAAAGTTAGTCGTTTTATTTGTTAGTAATAAAATTCTTAACTTTTAAACTCGACTCTCTCTTCTGTTGTCTTTGAGTGAATACGAAGCTGTTGTCTAATCCCTGCAATAAAAAGTTCCAATCTTCTGGTTAAAAATAACCTCACAGATCCATAAGGTGGATTTCATATTTCCTATGGAATCCTGGGTCTCATGGCTTATTAAATAACATGTCATTTAAATCATTACATGTCCCACTGATGTCCTTCTTTTCTGTTCCATCAACTCCGCTCAGATGTGAAGCTCATAGGGATCAAAGAGCAGGAAACCCAGCAGCTCAGACATTTTATTTCTCATTTCTTCTGACACATAGACAGGAGGGAAGCAGAGATGACAGAAAGTTTTCATCTGCAGAAGTGAGGAGGTTTGTACATCTCTGGTGTCCTTTTAAATAATAACCAACCAGGACAGAGTACGTAAGCACTATCAGCTCTGAAACTACATTTCCCATGGGGATCATAAGGATATCGGACAGAAGTGAGAGCACTCAGCCTCTTCGTGGTGAAAACACAAACAGGAGCTACGACTTTTTTCATTATTCACCCGTACATCTGATGCTCAGGGCTGGATATCAAACCGCAGAGGATGTGCACTGTGCTGAGTCATGATGCAGAGAGGACAAATAAAATCTACCAGGAGAGTCAGGGGGAAATTAAAATCCAAAAATATATATTTATGCGAATATTTATATATATATTTATATATTTACGAGGTATGTATCCACAAAAATAACAAAAACACCCAAATTTTCGAAATAGGCTTTTTCTCCAAATATATCCTTGCTAGTGACGCCTTAAGACATTAATATCAACAGCAATATAAACAGAAACCAGGAAGTCTTGTGCAGCGGTGCTGAACGTGTAATCTCCTCTTCACAATCAGGAGTCCATGGCATCAGGTAGCTGCACTCCACGCATCTCACATCAGAGTCCCAAAGTGGTTCACTTAAAAAACATAAAAACCATAAAACCTCCTATCTGCAGACGTCCCAAAGACCTAGAGCTGAAGTCTCCGAGACGAGCTCAAAACAAGCAAAACCGTTGAGGTGGGAGGAGGTGAGTCACTGATCAAAGGGGGGGGGAAGGTGTCTTTGTGCATCAAAAAGCCTCAAAAACAAACAAAAAGAAAACATAAAATCAAACTGCTAATGGCAGGCATCCTCCCAGTGATTGTTAGTTAAGCTGGCAGTAGAGGATCGCTGCCCACTGTAGTCATGCCAGGTACTGCTGCAACGCCGTCTTCGCCCTGATGGAGACAAACAAACCATCAAATCACCCTTTCTGACGGCAGCGGTCTGTGTTTGCAGCTCTGGCCCACCTGTCACTCAGGTTGGGGTCAGAAGCCTGTGTCAGTTTATGCAGGATGTCCACAAAGCCCATCTCCCTCAGCTTGTCCTGGCGCTCCTGAGAACCTGAAGCAGAGAGCAACACCTGATCTGGCTGAACTGAAGGAGGTGAGAAGCCCCCTGCAGCAGACTTCATCCTTCACCGTTTAATGAATCCACCCCTGCACCAACGTTCTCAGCTCGGTGGTTGTAAATGCATCATCCTCAAAGCTCTAAATCGTTTACCGGTTCCACTCTTCTTTGGCCAACATGAACCTAGCATCACTTCTTACCATCCTCTTCGTTCCAGATGAGGTTTGAGATGCAGAAAGTGGCAGCAAGCTGCAGCTTCACGTTGGAGTGTCCCTGGAAGAACACAGGACATCATGATAATCAGCTTAAAGCCTAACCTTTAACAAATCTGTTGGTTAATTAAAGAAAGAATTTCTCATCTAAAAACTGATTTCAAGCGTTTAAATTACTCTCCTGTGAACTCCCTTTACTCTAAATCAGACCTGCTGACTGAATTCTGACTACTTTTTCATCAACAACACTCTGTGTATTTACACGCGCATCACAAAACCAAACTGAAATGGACTGAAGTTGTTTTGTTAAATGCATGTGAGCGCGTTGGTCTGTCTGAAGATGACCTGGTTCTAATCCAGCTCAAGTACCAGGTAAAGCGGTTGGAGCCCGACTTTACCTGCATGGAGCTGTGATTGGTTGGACACTCACCTACTGGAGATGACGAGTCTCAGAAACGGAGCGTACCAAATAAGCTGTGTTCTTGCTGTGTCATATCTCTAATTCCATGCTGTAGTTCTTTTTTTAAAACACAGAGCAGTTTTGTTTACCTGTTTTCCTACTACGTTTCGTTTGTGGAAAACAGGTAAACAAAACTGCTCTGTGTTTTAAAAAAGAACTACAGCATGGAACCAAATAAGCTGTGCTGAGCGTTCTTGTCGTCCATTCTGTAGCGTGATGAATTGTCCATTTCTGACCTAAAAGGCCCGCTCTGTTTGCTCTGCCCAAGCAGAAACACAAGTTTCTCACACAAGCCTTATCTACAAGATATGGGCCAAGGCCACTCATGCTCTGTGCTCTTATCTAAACTGTTGCTTCCTCGGACAGCACAAGAAAGAAGACCAAGAACTCTATTAAATAATAATTAAATAACGTCTTGTCAGTCCAAATATTCATCTGAAGCCTAATGTTCAATCAATCTGTGAAATGAGAATATTAATTACTTGATATTATAATCCTATGATAGTGTTATAATAAGTACTATAACTTTAAATATTTACACTAGTCTGATCACACGTAATGCTAAAGTCACATGACACATTTCCTTTTTCTGATCCAATCAGAACCTTCCAGATCTGACGCGAGGCGTGGTTTTGTTGGTGCTTGTATAATCCCCTTTTGTTGGCAAATTCTGATTCGACCATAAATCAAAACATCCAAATTCTAAAACTATGCCCCACGTCATCTTAACTTCAGTTCAAAGCGTTCTAGAGAAGTTATCGGAGTGGCCAATCCGTAACTTTCCTCTTAAAGCCGAAAGAACCGAACGACAAGCTGGATTAAATCTGTTGCAGGTTCTACCTGCTGCAACGGCTCCTTCAGAATAAAAGCTGAACCATCATGCCAATAAACTGTCGTGACCTGGGAGTAAGTCAAGACTGGAAGGGTCAGCGACCGCTGCATATCTACAGGCGTCAGATCCAAGAGGGTCCAAGCTGGACCCCCAACATTACGGATCTAAACGGGGACTTCCGTTGGGGTACGTAGACCGACAGATGGCGTAACCAAAGCTTAGCGCGAAACACCATCTCACTCCCATCAGAACTAATAGTCTCTCCGGATTTGCTGGTTCTGAACATATTTCACACACACACCATCCTCAGTCTCACTCCACCTTAGTTACATCATACACATAGTGTTTAAACTTAGTCTTGTTTAATTGTTTAGAAATAAATCTTTTAACTTTTTAAACCTGACTCTTTCTTGCAGTTAATACGAAGTGTTGCTCAATCCCTGCAATAAAAAGATCCCATCTTCTGCTTAAAGTAATATTCAAAGATCCATCGGATTGATTTGCTATTTCCTATGGAATCTCACATTTTATGGGTCATTACTTAAGATGTAATTAACGAATCGTTACAATTCCTTCTGTGTATCCTGTTTCTACTCCATCTGCTTTACTGCCGCTAGTGATTGTTTACCTTTTGTGTTGCTAAAGGCTAACTGGAAGAATGCAAACACAAAAAGTCCCATGTTTTCTAACACACATGTAAACTAGGGTCAGAGAACTGCAGCAGCTTCGGCAGTACCATGTAGTACTTGACTTTCTGGAGCACGTCGTCATTGGTCATGATGAGAGCCTTGGCTGTGTTGCCGTCGGCGACGTTGGCGAGGATACACAGCGTCTGTCAAAAACATAAACATGTTCAGCCAGCGATGGAGCTCTCTGCTGTTCTGAAGAGAAAAGCCCATTTTCTCTGGTATTCTTCCAGCTCTGCAGATGCTGAACACAGCTGGAAAGGCATTCATGAATAAAGCCTCAGCTCAGATGGAGAGCCTATAACAACACCTGCTGACCGTGAAAACCCCTCTGCAGCGCAGCAGCAGGACGAACCGCTGCGTGGGAATCATGCGAGTGTGAAGCTGAGTGAGCGCTCACCTGCTCCTTGACCTCTACGCTGTGCTCTGCTTCCAGGATGAGGGTCACCGCCTGCATGATCTGCTTCCCGTGAGAGCTCATAATCTGGTCAATGTGCTGAAAACATGGAGGAGTCGGTGTTTAAGACAGATGGAGAACTAATTCACATTTAGCACATGCAGCTGTACAGAACGTTTTGACTTGGGGAACTGGTGGTCCATCTTTGAGTTTATTCTGAACAAAAGGAGTTTATTAAAAACGTTCATTCATGCATCTTCCTCCGTTTATCTGGGGTCGGGTCGCGGGGACAGAGATGGCTGGGCTTCCCTCTCCCCAGCCACTTGGGCCAGCTCCTCCAGGATAATCCTAAGATGTTCGCTAGCCAGCCAAGAACCAGTCCACTTTTTGGCTGTAGGAACCTTTTGTAGCTCCTGTAACCTTTTACGCAACCAGGCCGGTGTTTTGCACATCTGGACTGATGAGAACTAGGGACCACAGTATCAGTTCCTACAACCATTTCAGCTCCTACTCTGAGGCAGGGTCTTCTCATGGCTCATTCACGTAGGTGTTTGATGCTACACCCATCTCTACACTTCTGCTTCTTGAGGCCCTGCCATTTTTTACATTTACAGCACAACAGCAAAACGGACTAAACCTGTGACTAGTGGATTGGCAAGGAAGATGTTCAGAGTTTGTAAATACATAACTAGAAAAAGCTGTGCAGGAAAAACTGAAGAAACTCTGTTCTCATGTGTGGTGCTTAACAAGTCACTGTTGCAGGTGGTTTTGTCACATCTGTCTCCATCAAGGTCCCCTGCCCCTGGAGGCTGAAGGGGTTCCTCTGGGAAGGGTACTTATAAGCACTAAATTCTATGAGTATGGCTCTAAGGACATAGTTATTAGTCAAAAGCAGCTATTGTCCCTCCAGCGTGTCCTGGGTCTTCCTTTAGGTCTCCCTCCAGCTGGACGTGCCCAGAAAACCTCACCAGGGAGGCGTCCAGGAGACATCCTAAACAGATGCCCGAGGCACCTCAACTGGCTCCTCTCATTGTGGAGGAGCAGCAGGTCTACTCCGAGACCCTCCCGGATGACCGAGCTTCTCACCCCATCTCTACGGGAGAGGCCAGCCACCCTGCGGAGAAAACCAAGTGCACATCTGGACACATGTTTGAACATGGTGATTGCTATGGACAATCCACAGAAGGTGCTGTGGTCAGCCACACACACAAATGTGTACACAAGTTTATAGATATATAATTAATATGTAATAGCCTAGTAGTAGTAGGCCTTAGAGACGGTTTTACTTTTAGTTTAAAACCCGACAAACAACAAACAAAAACATCCAGAGTTAACACCAAACCACACACTCTGCAGCCCCCACCCCTTCACCCCAGTGACTGTAGAAAGAGTTGCTTCACAATAGGGCTGAACGATTAATTGTATATGCAATTAAACTGCGATGTGACATTAGGAGATTTTCTAATCGCAAAGGCTGCGATTTGACTGGCAGCGAGTGGTTAGCACAATGCTAATATACATTGAAAACCCCATGGGGATACTAATGCTAATATCACCGAATAGATTCTTACAAAATACGAATTACGAATGTGCCAAATTATTACATTGGAGTCTAATAAAAAGTAAAAACTGCCATTAATCAAATAAGTACAGACAGATATTTTTCTATTGCTAGAAAACTGTACTTCAACTCCACTGAGTTTTGGCTAGCAGCTGTGAACGTTACTGATCTACGGAAGCTCTGCATGGACAAGACGTCAAAAACTCTAAACACAAAAGACTTCAATAAATGGGACACCCTTCTTTCCTGCAAATAAATTCTCACAGTTGATGCTAATACCTATGATTCTTCAAAGGAATGTGCTCCTGGCTGCAAAGCATCACGCCTTCAAATACAAGATGTTGTCTTTACTTGTGAGTGTCCATGTATGTGTAGACAAATAAACTTGATGATATATGTAGATACATAAACTTGTTTATATTCAGTACAAGTTACATAGATCTTTTTTTTTCTTCCGTTGTCGGTACAGGATCTGCTAGGGTGCAAGATCGGCTCGGGGTCCTTCGACTGCCGATGATGTCAAAGTAGTCGATTGCCTGAACATGAACCTTACGGAAGTTATGTAATAACGTTACGTTGGTCCAGGCACATTTTTCTCTTGGAAAGATGGACAACTTTTCCAAAGAAATCCATCATTACCTCTTTGAAAATACACTTTTAGCATAGCGCTGCATGTATATTAGGGCTGAACGATTAACTGCATGTGCAATTAAATTGCAATGTGACAAAAGGAGATTTTCTAATCGCAAAGGCTGCAATTTGGCAGCGAGTGGTTAGCGCAATGCTAATATACATGGAAAAACCCATAGGAATGCTAATGCTGATGTCACCGATTACATTATTACAAATTATGAATTAGAAACGTGCCGAATGATTACATTTGGAGTCTAATAGAAAGTAAAACTACCATCAATCAAATAAGTACAGACAGGTATTTTAGTAAAGCCAGAAAACTTAACTCCAGAGTTTTGGCTAGCAGCTATAAGCGTAACTGAACTACGCATGGACAAGACGTCAAAAACTCTAAACACAAAATACTTCAATAAACGGGACACACTTCTTCCCTGCAAATACAATTTCACAGGTGTTGCTAATACCTATGATCCTTCAAGGGATGTGCTCAAAGAGGAGTTCAACATTATGAATACAATATAGTGTTTTATTTTACTAATACCATTATAAACACAAACTTACGTCTTAAGAAACATTATTTTAATAACAAAACTGCTAAATTCTTTCCAACAGTATAGATGTGTAGTGTATTTTGTCCGACTGGGTTTGCCGTACTTTGACGTCATCGGCAGCCGAAGGACCCCGAGCCGATCTTGCAGCCGAGCAGATCCTGTACCGACACCGTTAGTTGAAAAATGAGACAAGCCCCTTGAGAAAATAATTGTGAATTAAATCGCAATTGTAATATTGAAGAAAAAAAAATCGCAATTACATTATTTTCCAAAATCGTTCAGCCCTACTTCACACACTCATCGCCAAGGGAACTAACTGACAGATGTGACTCCTAAGTGTTTCTCAACAAAAACAGAACCCCACTCAAAAACCCAAATGGAACATTTACTTTAATGTACACGCGACACCACAGGAAAACCTTTTCCTGCTAAAATCAGCAAAAATCTATAACTTCAGCACAAATCTGATCAACATGCCATCAACTGTTCCACACAGAGTGAACAAAGAGCAACAAACAGAATCTGTCTTACTTTTATGATGACTTCATCATGTCCAACTGTTCCACAATATCTCCATGCAGTTGTATATGTGTGAGGCTATTCTGCTCATTTACCACACTAGAGCCTCTGGTATATACGTACCATGGGCGTAGACATGGTACGGAAGGAGAGGCGTGTCCCCACCAATATCCAGCAATGACCAAATAGTCACCACCAATTATTTGACCGCCTACGCTAAAAATACAACAAGCCATTCAATGTCTCGTTACCCAGAGGAGCAGAAAGGGTTAAATAACGTTCTCTCCTCGAATCCTACCTCCGTCTGTATGATTGGCTGCGCATGCTGTCACAGAGACAAACTACGGAGGCTGTTAGCAGCGCCAAAGCTTGAAGGAAAATGTTTTTGTCATATGCAAGACTCCTGTGAGTGACACATGGGGCCAAAAGTGAGTGAGTGTACCCGAGGGTCCTGAGAGGATGATGTTCATTCACTGTTTTTGTGCTTTTACCAATAATTATTTACAACTTCTCAATGTTAACTACAAATGAAACCTTTTAGGGCACCAATGACATCCACAGAAGTACCCGACTTACCATCAGCTCTGCTAGAGAGTTATATCGGCTGACCAATATATGGGTCTAGTACACGTGCAATCTACAGCCATCAGAACTGCACCCTCTGCTTTAGGTTAATGACATTCACATTGTATAAAATGTTCCTTAATGCTGCCCAGTCCTTTACAAGCTAAAGGCCATCACTGACGGAAAAACTGCGTCTGCCCATGAATACTTTTCTCACATAGAGAATTGTACCTTTTTAATGCTTGTGTTTTATTTTTCAGTTCAACCTTTTTCAAGCACCAGTGTTTCCTTTATAGTTCAGGTTCTCCTCAGCCATCTTTGTTCAGGCTACAAACAACTGATTAGTCAAGAAAATAAACAGCTTCTTCTTGGTGCTTCGTGTGTGCGTGTGCGTGTGCGTGTGTGTGTGTGCGTGTGTGCGTGTTTGCGTGTGTGCATGTTTGCATGTGTGTGTGTGTATGTGTATGTGTGTGTGTGTGTGCGTGTGCGTGTGCGTGCGTGCGTGTGTGTGCGTGTGTGTGTGTGTGTGTGTGTGTGTGTGTGTGTGTGCGTGCGTGCGTGTTCTCACCGGGCGTGTTGATAGCAGATTGCGTAGCAAACCTAGCGTCTTCATCAGCACGTTGGTGTCTGGGTCAGATAGCAGACGGAACAGCTGCTCGGTACCCAAACATCGAACGATCTCCACCTTCACCTTCTGATCTGCCTGGAACGCCATGTTCTTAAAACCACAGCAAAAGTTTATTTTGACAAGTTGGAATTGGATCGAGTCCTAAATTCTGTGACTGTTTAGACATCTGAAGGTTACAATCAAACATTCAGTCTTTTTTATTACCATCAAGGCCCAGATCCCATTCACCCTCAGAGCTGGACTGTCACTCTGAGTCAGACTGCATAGTAATTCAATCACCCCTGACTCCAGAATGGGCTGCACACACATCAAACAATTAACACAAATTATGAATCAACTTATGAGAAGAAAGCGTCATCTTTTAATACTTTCATTTGGTTTCACATCCATAAAGTCAACTAGATGAATGCTGGATGATACGGAGGTGTGATTTTCACTAGTGGTTAGGTGAAGCCATCTATTATCAAAATTTTTTACATCAGAATAGCAACAGAAAATATCCAAATGAAAGATACGAACCTGGAAGTGTTGGCATGAAAAGACATAGGTACCCCTGTGAGTAATTAGTGGGTGTGTGTGAGTCAGTTAGGTTCTAGGCTGTTTGATCCAGTGTTAAACTGGTGTTAATGGATTCAAAGTCATGGGGAAAGCAAAGGATCTCAAACAGAAGACAAGACAGGAAAGGATAAAAACCATTTCCAAGCTATCGTGCTATTTTCCACCTACCAGAGCAAAGATGGGCACAACACGTGATAAAATATTACCACTGGTGCATTTGAGATGTCACTTTTTCTGACATAAGTTATGTTTGTGAGCCAACAAGAGTGGGTGAGACCGTGGGCACCAGTAGTGCATGGACCCACAGCTGCAGCGCATGTCTAATCAGCTCCCTTTCCATAAATATATAATGAGCAGCAAAGGAAGGCGAGGACTGGAGATGGTGAAGGAGATGCCTTAACCACATGAGAGAACAAACCCACAGCGTTTTGGAGCATTAACCTATGTGGTAGAGCCATACAATTTGTTTAAAACTTAATACAAGTAATGTGTGCATGGGCAGCACCAGGCGGTAGTTGGGTAACACTTAAACACCCCCCATCCCCCACGTGTGCCAGCCCAGAGAGTAGCATGACCAGGATCAGTCCTGCATTTTTGACAGTCTCCTGTTACGTGTTTAAATCTTGCATAAACTGCGTGGAGAAAGCCGTGGCTGGCATCAAACCAGGAGGCGGGACTTTAACGCAGGTCCGGAGCGTGTGGAGCGCGTGATGTTTGAGTCTTTTCTCCGTGTCACGGTGAACGGTGAAGAGTACGATATGAAACGGTGCAAAGAGTCATAAAACATGTTGGTCAAAAAGCAGGTTTCCCAGTATTTAGACAGGTTCATGCTAAAATCCAAAGGTGCTGGGGTAAGCTAAACCCCGTGAAAGCACATTACAGAGATGCTGAGAGGACTGAATTAAAGCCTCGACTTGGTCTCAGAACTCTGAGAAAAGTCAAGAGTATGGTCATTTTATTCATTGGGATGTTGAAATTAGTGGTAAATTAATAAAAAAATAAACAAATGGATGAGCACCACCTCACCCCTGTCACGTGGACCTCAAGGGATAAACAATCAATCCTGCTCAATGGTCAACTTTTCTCGCGGGGTCACCCATGAGGACAGTGGGAGGGTTAAACATTTGTCTGAGAGCCAGATGCAGCCATCATAAGAGCCACATCTGGCTCATGAGCCATAGGTTCCCAATCCATGCTAAAAGCATTCAGCCTTAGATCACTCACTTGGGTATTTTCTTATGCTTTATAATGAACAGCTTCACCCAACCACCAGCTAAAGAAATCTTTTTGGTTTATCGTTCATTTTCTCTGAAAAATGGCCCATTTGCCAGGGTATGTACACTTTGGAGCACTAACGTATAATTAATAACCCTTAGGGCAGAGCATAATGCATATGCTTGCTTAGTATGAGGATTGCTGTAAATTCACTGACACTAGTCAGTGACTTGATGCAATTTGCTGGGTTCCTTATATAGGAAACATTATTTCTGATTGGCTTAATGAACTGACCTGTATTGGAATGTTTAATATGTGAAGTGCCTTGAGACGACTCTTGTCGTGATTTGGCGCTTTATAAATAAAATTGAATTGAATTGAATAACAATTAGATTTTTTTTATATCAGTCGATAACAAACTGAGTTATCGTGATATATATTTATATATCACGATAACTCCGTTTGTTATCATAACCCACGAGGTTGGAAGATGCAAGACTTTATGGGGGCACGGGTGTTTAGCACTCGTTCTCTTGCTACCTACTCCGCCTTTCCCTGGATCCACTGATTTCCCTCTTCCCTATACATTTTCTCTCTCCATTTCCTAACTTTTTAATCACTTTTTTTAATATTTTTTCTCATTTAAACCACATTTTTAAATCATTTTTCAAAAATCTTTCTGGTAATTAAAAGATTTTGTTCTTGTGAAGGGCCTTGTGATTTTTATCTTGAGAGGCGTTACACAAAACATTGTTTTCTCTTTCCTTTCTTTCTTCTTTCTCATCTGGGATTATAAAGTTTTACATCCTGCAGCTCCAGCAGGCGGCGCTGGCTCAGGAGCTAAAACAGAACAGTGAAACCATAGTAGATGGCGAAAACGGGAGTCGAGGAAATAGCCAGTGTTGCCAGATGTACGATAATTATCGTATTTGTACCATAATTTTGGGCTCTGCACGATGTACGATCAATAGTTTCAAAAATCCTCAAATGTATGATAATTTCACATTGCATCTAGTAACATCGTCTTTTGCTGTGGCTTTCCCAAGTCCATTACATAATTTTAAACTGTTCTGAAGTCAGATTTCACCTCAGTGCTTACAGGTATATGCTATTGTGTCCATTACAAAAACTGACTCTGGATCTGTACAATAAATAGCCCAATCACATCGATAGGGCCTACTCTCGCGAGAAACTGTAAGGTTATATAATGTGGCAGTGGCCCGCCAGTTTTTGCTGTTTGCCCGCAAGCGCACCGAGTTAAGTCTAATCTAGGAGGACAAAGCGATGAGACAATGTCTTCTAATCTTAAAAGAAAAACCAGAGAAGGGACGGATGAAGGTAAAGCAAACAACACCGGACACAAGTTTATCGTCCTGCGTGGGAGTTGGACCCTATTTTCAAAGGATGGCTTGCACCTGTTAAGGGGAACGAAACCAAGGCTTTCTGTTGTTGCTGCAACATCCAGATGGTATCAGAAATCACCGTTCTCTAGAACCATGCAAAGGGAGGAGTGGTGCCGACACACTCTGCACGTTTGTAGGCATTATATTACTGGTTTTAAAGATGTTTATTTAAACAGGGCAATATAAAACACCTTCTTTGTTATATTATATTGGAGTGAGAAGTCGTTTATAGAACGTTGTTATCAAATTTATAATGTACGATAATTTGTACTGAAAAACGATAATTTAGGCCTCTCTGTACGATATTGTGAGATTTTGGATCTGGCAACACTGGGCGTAGCTAAATGGCGGCCATCTTACCTCAGACAACAGGCCCCTCTGCTCTCAGTGGTAGCAGCTGAAAGGTGAGTGATCAGCTTAAACAAAAACACCCTTAACTCGATGAAATATTAACGGATTTACAAGCGGTTTGCCTTGTTACAACCCTTCAGTAGCGGTTTTAGGCACGGGCAGACAGGGCAGTTGCCCGGGGCGGCATTTTTTCATGACACAAAAGGGGCGCACAAGCGCGGAGTAAAAAAAAAAAAAAGGAAATCTGCGCCGCACCGAGGTTTTCTATTATCTGTCATATGACAGTGTCTGGATTGGAAACAGCAAGTTGGCGCCCCCTGCAGCTGCAGGCGCTCCTGCTGACTGAGAACGTTCACGTGCACCGTGTGTCTATGAAGAACAGGAAGGGGAGGGGTGCGGCGGGGGAATTCACCTCTGCGTCTTTCCCAAATGAATGAGCGTGCAGGGGCTGAATCAACTGTATTAACATGGCTAAAGTCAATCACATCTTAACGTTCTTCCATATTTCATTCATAATATCATAAACACAGGCCTATCATTCTTTCAGGTTTCTCTGAATAGTGTGAAATGGCCGAATAAAAAACGGAAAAACAAAAACGATTTTGTGGTCACACCCCCATCAAGGTCAAATTGTTTAGTCCTGACTAAAGGAAACTTACTGAGTCAGGAGCCAAACAGAAGAGATGAACATAAAAAGGCTAAAACCACCAGGAGCCCCATTCAGGGGGAAAAAAAGAAAAAAGAGGAGAAAGATAAAGGTATGTAGCTCTCATGATGCATGTTTTCAATTTTTTGAACCAGTTAACTGGGATTTTAACGGTTAAATGCGGTCACTTCATTGCTAACAGAGCTAATAGGGCTGAAATATTGAAACGAATATTCAAATGGTTCGAAAAAAGTCCTTGAATCATTTTTTACTGATTCAAACTAGGATTTGTTAAATGCTCACTGCAGCCTGTGGCCTGCCTGAACAACAACAAACACATGTTGATCATGTTCACATAATAAATAAAACAACTCTACAAGCAGAAGAAAACACCCCAGTCACCACTAACTATCCTGTTTATTTATTGCAGATGGCTGCACTGATTATTTTTTACATGATTTGTTCTGTAAAAGTTGGCATTTTTGGTACTCTACAGTTTTTTTATGTCAGTTTAAATTACAATTTCAGAGGCAATTCTAAAATATTATGGATCATGATAAAGATCTATTGGAGATCTACCCCAACTTTTGGACTGCTCTGCCAGTCACTGTGGCTCAAGCTGAGAGGAGCTTTTCAAAACTTGATCAAGTCATACCTGAGGTCACCTATGTTTCAGGGACGGCTCACTAACCTGGCTCTGATTAGTATCAATCACTCAGTAGGGGAGCAGATTTCATATGATGACATTATTGATGACGTTGCATCAAGGTTAGGTTTTAATTTTAGTTTGTGTTTTCTGTTCTAAGTGCAATGCTGTAGTGATTATCTTTAGTTTGTTATGTGTGAAATATTTTTGCTATTTAGAATATTTATTATCTATTATGTTCATATATTCTTAATATTTAGTTATTGTTTGTTTTTGTATATTTGATTCTATATATTTTGATACAGTATATAATCTATAGTGCTTTACATTCTGACAACTTCATAGTAATTAATGTAAATATGTGCAACTTAGAAAAATGAATGTTCAATAGTCATTCTAATAAAACATGCCTGTTTGTAGAAAACATGCGTGTGTTCATGCAGGTGGGGTGGGGTGGTGTGGTGGTGGTGGTGGGGGGGCGGTTGGGGGGGGGGGGGGCGCTCAAAGGGGGCCTCGCCCGGGGAGTAATTCGATGTAGAACCGCCACTGCAACCCTTAGAACACATGGGCTTGAGACGACATACTTGCACATGTTGTAAGTAATGCTTTGGCTTTTGAAAGTGGCTTAATTGTGAACCATGTGTCCCGCCTAGGCTATCTGCATGTGATTCAGGTTGAGACCACAATCGATATTTCATGTGGTTCTACAAAACAGCCCAATAGTTGTGTAAATAGCTGTTTGTGGATGTTTTTGTGTTTATTAGCTGTCTAACTTGGCTTAGAGATGGCGAGGCTACAGTGGGTTCACTGCTTAGCTAAACAAAGTTGACTGTTTACCTCAGCGGGAGTCGCTCTTTTTATTTTAAATATATTAATGCTAAATTGAAAGTGATTTTTAAGCGTCTTGGTTTGTTACACAAAACTTATGAGATATATTAAAACTGGACATTTCTGGAGTTGTGTTTGCAGAAATACACTTTTATTAATTGTGAAGCTCGAGGGTCAGCATGGCTGACTTTCGTGCAGCCTACGGACGCTCGAATCGTGGCTGTGACAAACTGAGACAACGTAGGATCACCTTTCATCTGTAACCGTTGCAAAGAAAACCTACAATTGTGCATTATTCAGTCTGTTTATTGTTTTTATGTAAATAAATGATTTGAAACCGTTGTTCCATTGCTGCTGCTACTCCTTTTATACATTATCTGGTTTTATGAATGTTGAAAATCTCCTTCACAAGATAAATCCATTACCCATCCATCTTATTTATTAACCTAAACTATCTTTGGATTATTTCCTAACTTTCAGAAAGCATTTGATAAATGAAAGTCAATAAATAAGAAAACAACAGTTAAGAAATAGTGAAAATACAAAATAATTTGCTGGGTTGATTTTTTTTTTTTGCGGGCATCATGTTTGAAGAAAATCCTTCATGTTTTTGGACTGTGGGAGGAAGCTGGAGTACCCGGAGAGAACCCACACATGCACAGGGAGAACATGCAAACTCCATGCAGTAAGATCCCAGACTGGGAAGCGAACCCAGGACCTTCTTGATGCAAGGCAACAGCTCTAACCACTGCACCACTGCGCAGCCCATATAGATAAATCCATATAATTTAATAGTAGGCTATGTATGCTTTAAGTGACTGTAGCTTACAATTAAATGTGTTATCTATGAAAGATGAAATGCTTTGTGGAGTGAAATAACAGGAATTTCTGGGCCAAACACATCCTATTTCATAGACACATCTCTGGCGTTTATAACAAATCATAGAAAATCGGTTGAAAATTGAGCAAGTTAGAGTTGTTTAAATAGTACATGCACCATACACCCCAATGTCAAGAAAGGGGGCAGCTGTCTGAGGTAAGATGGCCGCTACGTTCCTACGTCGCATCCCATTGGCGAACAGCGGGGACGAGGCATCTAGTGTTTATATACATATCTATGAGTGAAACACCCAGACTCGTGCTTACATTAGTGGCGCAGCTTCTTTGTTTATTGTCTGACTTTAAACAGCTAAAATTCATCTACACGGCTAAACGATGATGTCCTTTATTGTCAGTGATGTCATTTGCGGTGTCCTCCATCTTTTTCTGTCATTTTCAGGCTCACATTTTTCTTTTTAACAGCCATGTTCTGCAGCCACAGGCCAAAGTTACACAAAAAAGAGCTGTTAGCACGTCCGCTGCTGTAGCTTGGCTCAGCACACCTAATGTGAGCGGTAAAGTTTCTATTAACTCGTGTGTTCTCATATGCGTAGCGAGGAAACGTTTTTATAAAACGTTTATCGTCCTGTTGCCCAGCTCTAATGAAGTTTAAGGCTGTCTCACAAGGCGAGCGGTTTGTTAGCGTACCTCTTTGCTGGGTGAGAACTCCAGCAGCAGATTGCACAGTGTTGAGGAAGCCATGACCAGGACTTCATCTGGAGCATTCTGCAGCAGCTACACACAAGAAAAGAGTCATTCTGATTTATAACCAATACAGACCGTGTCATTTTTATAGCGGGACACCTTGCACAATCTGCGGCTGCCAAATAGTTTTTGAGAACAGTATGCACGGACCTTCATGAGGGGTTTCCAGACGGCGTGATCGTGGAAGCTGGTCCTCAGTTGCTGCACTGATCGTGACAGACTGTGAAGACACCTGCGAGAACAAAACCAACATGGGAACAAGCACAGAGGCCTTCATTCTCCAGAGGTTTCCTAAAACTTTACCAAGATGGAAGTTTTGTCAAACCAGAAACAAATCTGAGTTAAACTGAATGCATTATCATTTAAAATGTCTAAAACCATGCATTTTCTTATAAAAATAAAAACTATACTAAGGGCAGAAGGACTGAAGTTTGTCTACATCATCATCCTGTATGAGGAAGCCTCACCTGACCGCGGCTAATCGGACTTTAATGCTGGATTCTGATAGGCCGCTAACAATCCGGTCCATCATGTTCTCCGTCTCTGTGATCTGAGGGAATAGATGGAGAGACCTGGATGGGACCACATTCCCACACAGTTATGCATGGGAGAAAAATTTAAAGTGACATTAGACCTTTTTGCGGATGTCTTCATCGTTGGAGCCGAGGGAGGCGTAGAGTTTGAAAGCAGCTTGTCTCAGCTCGTGAGCATGTTTCAGGTCATAGTCCAACTGCAATAAACAGCAGCAGTTAGAACATTTATGGACCTTTTCCATTAGTCCCTGCTTAGTGCAGCTCAACTCATCCGTTTTAAGACTTCTGTGGTTACCACCTTTGTCAGTGCCTGCTCCAATGTGGTTCAAAGCGTATTGAGCTGGTCCAAAAAGTGACGTCAGCTGGTAGCTCCAGAGTTTCCTGCCTCCCTGCCAGCTTCCTTTTTTAGGTCTCTACGTTTCAGTGACTAAGCAGAACGTTAAACATCACTACTGGTGTTTTTGTGCTGCATACAGATCCCCCCCACAGTGTGTACACATCACTCTGCACTACTTTTGCCAGGTACAGAACACTGACTCTAAGGTCACCGGCCCATATGAAAAGCCCACTAGAGCCAAACTGTGTAGAGCAGTAGTAGAAATGCCCCATTAGTGAGGCCGGTTGGATGTACTGCCATATTCTCTGAAAAGCCTTTGCAGACTGCTTATGATGGAGAAATGAACATTCAATGCACGAGCAACAGATCTGGTTGACATTCCTGCTGTCAGCATGCCAATTGCACACTCCCTCAATGCTTGTGGCATCTGTGGCATTTTGCTGTGAGACAAAACTGCACATTCCAGGGTGGCCTTTTATTGTGGGCAGTATAAGGTACACCTGTGCACTACTCATTATGTCGGACTAGCATCTTGATGTGGCACACCTGTGAGGTGGGATGAATTATCTCAGCAAAGCAGAAGTGCTCACTATCACACATTTAGACTGATTTGTGAGCAATGTTTGAGAGAAATGGTAATATTGTGTATCTGGAATGAATTTTAGATATTTCAGTCCATCTCATGAAAAATCGGAGCAGAAACAAAAGGTGTTGCGTTTATATTTTTGTTGAGTGCATTTATTTTTTACCAGCTACATTAGTTGTTTTTCTTTTTCTTTGTGAATTCAATATTATTTAGCCTTGTTCGAAATAAATTATAACAATATATAGAATAGAGAGAGGGGAAAATCGACCAGTATTAAACACAATTTGTCAAAAACTCATCATGATTAACTGATATGAACACAACCGTCACCCCCTGTTGGCTGATAAAATAGAGCATCTCTGCAGCATCCACTTCTCAGAGTTTCAGTACTTTTATTAATATAAGTTTAAAACTTTTAGGACCATTATAATGAAGGTTTTGAAGCTCCATGAATTACAGAAAAATAACGTGAACCAAAAATAAAGTTTGAAATGCTGAGATATAGCGGAGCTCCTACCTGTCTACCCTTGTCCACCTCCACTGTAATATAAAAAGACTCCACTCAGACCCACCCTTTTGATGTCAGTGATGGCAGAGACAGAGCTAGGGTACTTGAAGTAGTCAGCCAGCATAGACACAAGGTGGTCGGTAGTGCTGGCGATCCTCTGAAGCTCTACGTCCGGCTCCATCAGATAAGCCAGTGTCTCTGCACCCTCCACTCTTTCCTCCAGTAAATGTTCTTTACTGCACATCCGTACGAGGCACGGCAGGGTCTAGATGTAACACAGAATGGGACGAAGGATCACTGCTACTAGCTTTAATAATGAAAAGTGGAATCTGCTTAGAGGGAGGCCCAACCTTTAGTACTATACAGCCGTCATCTGTCCTGATGGCACCTGCTCGACACATGTAGGTCAGACTGGGACAGAAACACTATTTTAGCCAAGATTTGCGAGTAATAACAAAGCTATTGAATTTACAGGAAACTTGTTACCTCACTCACCATTTGGCTGCCGTTAGTTGCATCTCAACAGGCTGATCCCTTTGCATCATTTTAACAAATACCTGAGTGAGCAGCTCACCATCTACCAGCACTGGCACCAGGGAGACAAATCAGAGCTCAAAAGAGAAGACATCAAAGGAAAAGTAAAGGAACAAAAACAGAATAGAGCAGAGGTCCTCACCATTCACCAGCGTCATGGAGACCTGAGTGTTCTCATGGGCTAGAACAGAGAAGCACTTTAATGCCTGCATCCGGACCTGCAGACGGAGGATGGTGTGAGGATTACAGAGCACAGTGTGAGAGGAGAGGTCATGTGACCACACCGGGGAACGTGCCATACCTTATAAGAGGGTGAGATGAGCAGAGGAGCTATATTCTGGATGGCCCCGTGGTTGAAAAGAACCGTCTGGTGCTCTGGAGTCTGAACACAACGAATAAATCATGGTGTGTGTGTGTGTGTGTGCGTGCGTGCGTAAGTGCGTGCGTAAGTGCGTGCGTGCGTGTAAGTGCGTGCGTGTGTAAGTGCGAGTGCGTGTGTGCAAGTGCGTGAGTGAGTGAGTGAGTGAGTGAGCGAGTGAGTGAGTGTGCGTGGTGATCAACTTTATCATGTCAGTGTGAAACCGAATTCCATCAAATACCTTACAACAGTGGGAGAAGATCTGTGTGATGTACTCCTGGGTTCTCTGAGAACTCCCCAATAGAGACATTAGACGAGGAATCACAGCGGGATCCTTAAACAGAACAAACCATCTGCTCAACAGTTCAGCTGTTTATTGAAAAAAATTTTAACTAATGCATACGATCACAGGAGCATGAGATGTAAGCAATAGCAGTTTACAGTAAAACACTGAGACAGTAGGATGTGTGTGTGATGCTTTAGCAGTTTACTAAAGGCAGGTGGTGATGTCCAGTCACACGTGACACCACCACACAGCGTTTCCCTCCGAGCCCAGCTGTGCAACTGCTGACAGATATAAGAAAGTGGACCCCGATCCATGGTGCAACACCTGGGGCCTCATTCAAACAACGTTCGCAGAAATATTCTTAAATTCCTTCCTGTGCACAAACTTTAGAATGTTCGTACGAACGTTCAAAATCCTGATTTACTAGACATTTTCTGCCTTGGTTTCCACCTTTTCAGTTTTGGTCAAGAATTTTAATTTCTGTGCATCCCTAACCATCAGCATTAGCAACTCCACCACACAGCAGAACTCCTCCAGGCTTGTGTTGTTTGTGGAGATAAAACATCAGCGTTGCAGAGCAAACCAAGTCAGTGGCAGAGTTGGGTTGCTGGTATCCAATCAGAGGAGGGATGTCCAAATATCAGGCAATAAGAGTCCAAATCCTGTTGTCTGAAGCTCAACTCTGCTCTGGCTCATTTCTACTTCCTGAAACTGGCCCACCAGAGCTTTGTTTCCCCAGAGTATGACTTACAAGGCACTCACTCCTACTAGAGCCCGCTGCAAATGAGTGAACCACGCCTTTCAACAGAGGAACGAGTGGTGTGTGTGTGTGTGTGTGTGTGTGTGTGTGTGTGTGTGTGTGTGTGTGTGTGTGTGTGTGTGTGTGTGTGTGTGTGTGTGTGTGTGCATGCGTACGTGCGTGCGTGCGTGCATACAGGAACTCTGTCTGCAGCTGTAAATCAGCACCAACAACACAGAGTATAATTCAGAAACTTACTGTATACAGCAGCTGCACAGGAGTAACGGGGCTGATGAAGACCGTCCTGAGACATCGAAGGCAGGCTTCAATGAAGATCAGGTCCTGGCACAAGAGACCTGCAGAAGACAGCCCACTTAGCCCAGTGGATTTCCATGATTAGCTGTTGTTTAAAACATAGTTTCTTTAGGAAGAAGCAACAATAAAAATATGTTTTAGATCATTTATATTTGGAAGGATGCTGGGGCTGCTGCAAGCTTGGAGCAGGTGAAAATGCTTGTAAACAAGAAGGCACAATACAGACCTAGTTTGCTTCCAAGGAGAAAAACAGCCTCTGTAAAAACTGCCGGGTGACAAAGTCTTTTCTGCGTTAATATTGCATTAAAGCAAATTTACCTTACCACCACTAATTTTATTCATCTGCACACAGGCTTCCAAACATCATATGAGAATTTTTGTGTTTCATTGTTAAGAAATTGAATCATAACACACATGAAAGGTCTTTAATACATTTTCCACATTAAATGTTGTTTAAGTTGCCTTCTATGCTTTTTATGTCTTTATCCAGCTAAAATGTATCTGGTATATGAGGATGTTCAAAACTAATATCATTACTGCCTCGGATTACACGGTGACATAGATCTGAGGCCATATCATCTGTCCCTAACAAACACCTGTTTTGTTTATGCTGAAAAAGATTTAAATGTTTGGGTTTGAACGTTTGATCAGAGTGAGACTTCTCCAACACAATCCATCTTTGTTGCATCATGCATGTATGAGGCCATGGTTCTCGACTGGAAAAGGGTGGCTTGCCAACTCCGGGTCGGGGGAGAGGTCCTACCTCAAGGGGAGGAGTTAAAGTATCTCGGGGTCTTGTTCACGAGTGAGGGTAGGAGGGATCGGGAGATCGACAGGCGGATTGGTTCGGCGTCTGCAGTGATGCGGACGCTGAGCCGATCTGTCGTGGTGAAGAGGGAGCTGAGCCAGAAAGCCAGGCTCTCGATTTACCGGTCGATCTACGTCCCAATCCTCACCTATGGTCATGAGCTTTGGGTAATGACTGAAAGAACGAGATCGCGGATACAAGCTGCCGAAATGAGTTTCTCCGTTGGGTGGCCAGGCTCAGCCTTAGAGATCAAGTGAGGAGCTCGGACATTCGGGAGGGACTCGGAGTAGAACCGCTGCTCCTCCGGATCGAAAGGAGTCAGTTGAGGTGGTTTGGGCATCTGGTCAGGATGCCTCCTGGACGCCTCCCTGGGGAGGTGTTTCGGGCATGTCCTGCCGGTAGGAGGCCCCCGGGTCGACCCAGGACACGTTGGAGAGGTTACATCTTCAATCTGGTCCGGGAACGCCTTGGGGTCCTGCTGGAGGAGCTGGTGGAGGTGGCCGGGGAGAGGACGATCTGGAGCTTCCTAGTTGGGATGCTGCCCCCGCGACCCGGACCCGGATAAGCGGAGGAAGACGACGACAATGATCATGCATGCAACAACGTAACCAAGCGAGTGCTCTTACTAACGGTTCTGTCATGTATTTGTGAACAAGTGCTTCTGCAGAAAAACTACAAAACAGCACAGAGAGATGTTAATGTGCCTTACATATCATCATGTTTACAAAGCACTTAGGTTAGGTTGATAAAATGTAACATGTGTTTAAGCATTAAGACATGTGTGGTCATTTATTTACTCCGTTTTCTGTACGTTTCAGTTATGAAATACAATAATCTCATGTCAAGATCTTCATTAAAATCAAGAAAAGCAAGTTTGTGTGGGGATCTTTTCATTTCACTCACTGGCTGTCTAATGCACACACTGTTATGACCACGGTCATAAGGAACATTAATTCTTTTATTTTTATACTATTCTTTTTTTCTAGTGTCATTTTGAGTGTGCAGGTGCCCTCCTAGGATTGGTGGATGGTGGCCAGGGGACGTTTGGATTGGAAGATCAGCTGGAGCAAAGCTGTTAAAAGGAGCCTGATGAGATGCAGCTGGGTTCTTCATTCTCCACTCATTCCAATCAGCCACCACTTGATGCTCTGTGTTTGTGTAATGCCCTTGTGCTTTTGTGACTGTTACCTGCCATTTGAGGATTCTGTAGGGATGAACCGCCTTTTTTCTTTGCATTCCTGTTTTCTCCTGTTTTGGATAGTCAGGGAGGTAAGTTTGGTTGTCAATTATTTCCTTTAAGTTTGTAGGGCAGTTGTCATTCTGAAGTTAGAGGTGTTTTGTTTATCGTTTTAGGCATTGGTTCACCCTGAGTTATTCATCCTCCCTCGTCCTTAGTTCATCGCCTTGACCTTGTGAATAAATTATTGTACTCGGAATTCTGGTGTGGTGGTTTGGAATTAGTGGAAGATGGAACCATTTTAATGTTACAACCTGGCCCTCCTAGACGGGTTGTAACAACACGCACACACACGCCATTAGCTGGCTGTGTGCGTGTGTGTGTGCATATTCATGTGTGTGTGTGTGTGCGTGTGATCCAACCTTGAAGAAGGGTGGGGATGATGTGACAGTCCACCAGGGACTTGATGTTGTTTTCTGTGCCCATGGCGAGACTCCCCAGCACCACGGCACACTCCGACCTGAGCCGCAGGCTGGAGGAGCTCTGCTGCAGCAGGTAAAGTAACCTGGAAGTAACACATTAACACAAGCTGAAGAACGTTGGTCAGACAGAGTCAGCTGTGTGCAGGGAGTGGATTGGAAAGGAAGAAAAGTGGACAAGGCTTATGAAACTATGACAGATGAACAGTAAACCCGGGCGGACACTGTGCGACTTTTTCACTCGTGGCACTCAGCTTCAGCTCAAACTGTACGACTTCCTCGCAGGGCAGATCTCACGAGTCATGTGCTCACACTGTACGACCCAGTTCTCGGCTGCGACCTGACTGCTCACACTGTACGTCTGGTAGCAACACGTCGGCCCTAAAAATATGCTAAAAATAGCCGTTTTTACTCAACACGTCAGACTCTTTTGTCTTGTCTTGCCTGTTGTCCTTCAGGAGTGCTGCAGAAGGACACACAGGGATTTATGGGGTTGGATGAGGAAAATGAAATAAAGAAAGTAAATCTGTGTTTTGTGATCAGTTTAATTTGACATGAACACGACAAACACGCTTTCTTGACAATCTTTGTGAGTAGAAAAACATGTAGAAATAAAAACGAACAACGTGTGTTATTAGGGAAATAGCGAGCGGTGTTGATGCAGGATTGAGCATGCGCCGTGAGCGGTTCTGGTACTTTTTGGGTCGCAGCCACTCGCAGCGCCGCTTCAACAGTGCGATACCCTCACGAGGGACGAGCAAAATATCAAACACGCCAGAAGTCCATGCGAGCTCACGATTGTTGATCGGTAGCTGGTCACGTGGTGTTAATCGCCTCTCGTAACCCCCTGTACACTACACCACGCTAGGCGCAAAACTCACCCCAATCTCGTGGATTCTCGCACGACTGGTAAATCAGCTCAAAAAAGTGAAAAAGTCACACAGTTTACACCCGGCTTTACTGAAAGAACAGATCAAAAGCAGCAAACATCCAAAGGAAGATTTTAAAATATTCTCCAGGGCTTGTAAACGGGAAAAAGGTGAAAACTGAGCTCAGAAAAGGCCAAATGCATCATGTGTGTTCTGGTGCAAATTCTCCCTAAAATATCAATTAATCCCAATTTCTCTGCTGTCATGTTTATGTCAGTCCAGCTGAACACACCACTTAAAGGTACATTAAGTAAGAATGGCATGAACCCAAACATGACTGAGACCGTTTTGTGATCATTTCTCTAGAACATTCTGATTTACGCATCAAAAGCAAGACTGGGGAGACATGGCAGAAGTTAAATATGTGCAGACATACCTTGGCACAGCTCCAAGAACAATCAGGTTGGCCTTCTGTTTGTTGTTTCCTATAACTGCATTCTTCATATCACTGAAGTAACACACAAACACACTCAGTTTAGACATGTTAAGTGTAACCATGCTGCAATGCAAGACCAAACATCAGTATGAACGTTTCTGAACGCAGATGCCTGCAGCTTATCATGGCTCAATAAATAAACATGGTTTCTCTTCAGAGCATGTGGTAAGCCAATATCAATAATATAACAGAGATCTTCAGCAGAAAACAAGATGCAGCCTTCAAGCTGTGCAGCTTCTGTTGCTGATCAGGGAGATATCAGATAGCAGCTGAATGAATGTGGTGGAAAAATAAAACTGTAGCACGTAACAGAGTTGGTGAAGCACGTAGCGAGTGGAGCGGTGTGAGCCGTAACCAGAGCTAGTCTCCTCAGAGGATAAAAATAACAATGCTAGGTCATCTCAGAAATAGTGGGCAGAATAAAACAGGAAAAAGGGCTTGAGCGTGTAAAGATGAAGACCATGCCCCGACAGGACCGCCTCCATCAGTGGTGCTTTAGCTGAATATTAACAGAGCATGCAATAAAACTCAGAAACAATATATGGAATTTATTCAACCAGAACCGTTTGGATTTATGAACGCAAAAAAGTTCCCACGCCACATTTCTATCAATCAATGTCAGGTTCCTAATGAGAGTTTATTCAGCCACTCAGTCGGTGTCTGATCTGCACAGTGAAACAAATATTTCTTCCACCGCAGCCCGGGCTTCAGTTACCCACATGGCAGAGTCCAGGTAATGCAGGAGCTCAGATGGAAGAAAGTCAGAAATCAGGCTGAAAGTTGATCGTTGTCATCAATAACCCACCAGGTCAAACCTAACAAGCAGACTGCCTTTGTTATAATGGAATGCCATACATTATTATTCAAGATGAAAGACACTTTTCAGTATCAAGTTGCAAATTTTTGTTTTAGGAAGAGGAAGAGGAAGAAAAGATCTTTTCTATAGCGCCTCTCAAGATAAAAATCACGAGGCGCTTCACAAAAACAGAAAAATGTAAAAATATAAAAAAGAATTTAGAAAATGGTTAAAAATATATTTTAATTGAGCAAAAAATAGACAATTGTGATTAAATATGTAAGGAAAGAGAGAGAGTGAACAGGAAAGAGGGAAATCAGTGGATCCTGAGGAAGGTGGAATAGTTGGGGAGAGCAGAACAAGGAGAGGGTGATGAAGGTCACACAAAAGCCTGAACAGGTGAGTTTAAAGGAGACCACTGAGTCCACTGATCTCAGGCTCAGGGGGAGAGAGGTCCAGAGTCTGGGGGCCAGAGCAGCAAATCATCTGTCACCTTTGGTCTTTAGCCTGGTGCTGCACAACCAGTAGACTTTGATCACTGGACCTCAGGGACCTGCTGGGGGTGTAGGGACTAAGAAGATCACCAATGTAAGATGGTGCTTGTCCATGTAAGGCCCTATAGACCAGAACCAGGATCTTGAAATGAACCCTGAAGTTGACTGGCAGCCAATGAAGCTGGAGGAGAAGCGGGGTGATGTGGGTGTGTTTGGAGGACTTGGTCAGAAGCCGAGGAGGAGGAGGAGGAGGAGGAGAAGGAGAAGAAGAAGAAGAAGAAGAAGAAACGATATTTTCTACAGCACCTCTCAAGATAAAAATCATGAGGCACTTCACAAAAACAAAACATTTTAAATTTACAAAATGTATTTAAAACATAATTAAAAATATGTTTAATAAGCAAAAATGGACAATTGTGATTTTTAAAAAATGTAAAGAAAGAGAGAGAGTAAAAAGGAGAGAGGGAAATCGGTGGATTGTGAGGAAGGTGGAATAGATAGGGAGAGCAGAAGAAGAAGAGTGGTGAAGAAGGTAAAAAAAGGAAAAGACTGAAAATGAGAAACATTCAGTATTTCCCGTGTTTCCACACGTGTGGATTCTAAACACTCTGGTCTGTAATCAGCTCCAGGTTATGCAGTGTGTGTTTTCATTCATAGATGATGAATACGATCCTGCTCTGATCTCTGGCTGAGGAACTACTCTCAAATGTAGACTTTGGTTTTGTGAGTACTGAAGCTGAATGTTTAGAGTTTTCACACAAGCACGCCTATGCAACTCAGTCACCCATCGGGTTTCCAAAAGAACAAGAACCAAATGGAAAAAGTTTAACGGTTTCTAAGTCAACCAGACCTTTAAACAATATTTAGAGCAAAAACCTGGGAACATACAACACATTCAGCTATGGCTGGGTAAACACCATGAAGCTACCTCGTCACAGACCTGAATCTCATCCAGAATATTTGAAAGAAAACATAATGGTCGGGTCGTACCAAAGACTTTAAGATCGTAACCAACTCCTCCCTGCTTCACACTCAGCTTTAAAGGGTTGGACTGGGGGTAAACCACCAAATGTTTCCCGAGCGCAGTCACCGCTCCCCATGGCGATGGGTCAAATATGGAGATGTCCTTTTAACGGTGTGTGATGATGACTAGTGGGACTTTTACTTTAATAACAAAAATGCTGCCACAAAGACCTGGATATATCTCACAAGAAGAGTCAATCAGAGCATACAGAGAACTTGTTTGTAATGAGAAGTTGTGAAAATCATTTAAACGATAAAACATTCTAACCAGGAACTTTATATGGTGTACAGAAAGTAGCTAAGGGTCCTCTGAAATGTAGCTAGGTTCATCACTAGGTGTTAGAAACAGCGACAAAGGCACTACCTCTCTCTCTGCTGCTAAAGCTACGGATAGCAAATGCTACGGGCTAAGCCTGAGCGTGAACGCGCATGAAGCAGCCTGCTCGACCCGAGCAACTCTCTTTTTCTGTGACTTTACAGAAAAAAAGGCAATCACAGTAAAAATGCCAGGGCTCATTCTACAGGACCAGGGCATTGCAGGAGAATGTATGAAGAAGAACTTTATTATTTCTATACATGTTTTGGCTGTCAAACTTCCTTATAGTCCCTTTAAAGAGCAAGTCACCCCCTACAAGAAACTTACTCCACTCCCACTTCATGTTTGAAATATGCAACAAATGCTGTTGCCTGGCAGACTGAGAAAACGGAGCCGCTAACACACACACACACACACACACACACACAGAGAGGCTTACAACAGCATTGTGACATCATGATGTATCAGCTAACGTCATACGGTACCTCTTAGCCAATAGTGGTGGCGGATTTTAATTCAAATGTAGTGCAGAGTTTTTACCTGATGACGGGTAATAACTTTAGTTAGATAGATCTCATGTTGTCCTGGCTTTTCCTATTTTCATGTGTCCTTTATTTTTGCTTTACAATTTCCATAAAATAATTTATCAAAAAATAAAAATAGCTGCTTATGTCTTTGTCTCGCATAAGCTGTCAATGTGGCGGCTCTATTGTTTACGTGGTAACGTTTTACCGAGGGTAACATGCTAAGCAACCAACTTTCCAGCTCACGCACGCTCCCCCTCTGTTCATACGGCGTGTGAAATAGCGGCTGGAACAGCTTTTGGAAGAACATCCTCAGTGAAACAAGCATGAGAAATGAAGCTGCTTCAGGCGGCGAGGGGAAAGCTGATGAAAACCGGTCAGTAGGAAGCGGCAGAGACTCTGACAACGCAGAAGACGATCTGGGACCCCTCACCCCCACCCACGGAGAAGATCTGTGTCGGTCACCCAGCGAACAATAGAGAGACTTCTTTTCAAAGTTTGGATTAAAATTAGATTTTTATTAGATGAACATGAATACATGCGCTGTTCTCAAATGTTAAATTGTATATGATCAATGCAACACTACGGATTTTCCCTTACAACTTTTCATTTCTCTTTTTCGGTGTAGTTTACCGGAACCACAATAACGTATGTGTCAACCCAAACACACTGAGGAAGAATGTTAGTATTCTTATTTTAACCAACTCCTCCACATTCAAACAGAGACTTGAGGGCTCTCTAGTAAGTACATTTATAAATATTTGGTCTTATTTGTACAAAACGGTTAGTCTTACATGACTCCCTGCAGCACTTTCAGTGGGTCGGGGTCGAATAGTCTGTCAACATAATGGCGGCTGGTGGCAGTAACTTCCTGTGTAAACAAATAAAGAACATTACTTAATAAAATTGAAAGACAGGTGTACATTTTCAAGCTTTAATAGATATGGTAAACATGTAAGAATACATTTTACTACAACAGAAAACAAAGAGAAAAGCTTACAGCCTTTAGTTAATAGAAGCAAATCTGAACATTTAGCAGCAGAAATAGATAAATTACTTCTTGGAAAAGTCAAAAGTAATCATTAGTATCTAACCCATTAAACTTTAGTAAAGTTTAATTTAAATGTATTAGGACTGATTTCATTACTGAAATAAGAAACTTTTTCTCATGAGTTATTCTAATTCCAGATCACTGATACGTACAGAGGTTTCCATGGAGGACGCTCTCAGTGCTAGCTAGTAGAGGGTGCATGTAGCTTTGCTCATACCACTGACAGCTTTAACCAGAACTTTCCACATGATGACTCCCAGTGAACGTGGGCCAGCTGACAGCACACTGATACCACTGGCTTCTGGTGCCAACACACTCCTGACAAGGTGCTCAGCATGTACCAAGACTGCATGAACCTAGCTTTACGTAGTTGTTTACAACTTTATTACAAGCTGCATACGATTAAAAAAAATACTACCGCAAAAAATTGGGACTACGTGGTGTCTTAAATTGTCTAAATAAAGAGCATTAGCTGGGTTACAGCCAACAGTCCTTGGCACTCATGCAAATAACTTATCTTATTGAAAACAAAACTTCAAGTTGGTTTTACTCCTCCAAGTATGTAGCTATGCTAGCTAAAGCTAATGCTTTGGACTGCTAGGTTTATTCAACATCAGCACTAACTTTGCTAATTAGCAGGAACTGACATTAGTTATAAGCCAGCAATGGCTAATGATTTTAAATAAATAAATAACTTGTGTCAATATGTTTCCGGGCGCTTCACGGTTTATTTAGATACGGTTGAACTATCCAGTCACTTTGCAGCTAGATGCTAACTCATTCCAGGTGACACTGACAGCTCCTTGAAGTGCTTCATTTGATTTTTCGTAAACACCGCCAGAGCAAGCGGCGATAAGCTACGAGTACCTTTTGAAATGTTTCCAAATGTTCCCGCCCGCCCGCGCTAGCTAGGACAACAAATCGTTCTCATCATCAGCAACGTAGTGAACCGCTTCCCGTACATGCCGCTGAGTCTTTAATTTAGCCTGCAGGCTAAAGTAATACCTCTGCTCACCAAGGGTTTACAGGCCATAGCTTTATATGACCATTGTGTTTAACGCTCGAGGTTGGAATTGTTCTACAAGTTGTCGTTTGAAATTGAAAAGAGCCACACTCACAGACAGCACACTGATGCGGAGAGGGGCCTCCAACAAGCACGCCATCTCTCTTCCTCCAAACGGGCGCCCCAATCGGCGCAGCACTTCGCAGACACTCCGCCCCCCAGAGCAGCTGCGACCGACCTCTAAAAGTAACTGCAGTGTTCCCACGAAACTCCTCCTTGTGCGATTTTCCCCCTAAGTAACACTCGTTTTGTTTTCTGTGGACTTGCCAGCGTTAGAGGTAAAACAAAACTCAGCACAAGTTATGGAGCCGACTGACAGACGGTGGGTTTATCAGTTAAGTAAATGCTGTTTTGTGACGTAAGAGTTATCCTTTTTCGGTAGATTCGACACTTTACCTTTTCGAATTCCGCATCAGATTATAACATTGGATTTAGCAATATAAATTTGTTTATTTGTATTTGTTTGCTTGATTTTAATCATTAATAATTATTAACTTAATAAATGAATAAGGGTACAATGTTTTATAATGGAATCTGCTTCCGTTAAATAAAAACATCGGTCAAGTATTGCGCACGCGCAAATCATGCTAAAAGCGACGTGGGAAATTTGTTCATTGCTATCAACAGATTTGTAGCTAAAATGTGTTTTTAGAAGAATTTTGCTTTTCTATTAATCATCAGCGGTGACAGGCACGGTGGTCGTTTAGATATTCATTCTTGTAAGTACTTCGTTTTATTTGCTTTACTGTTTTATGGGTCGTTTCTGCTACCTTCGGTGACTTAATGCTAGCTTCTCCGCGCTGGTTACTGTTATTCATTTGTTTACTAGTATCTAGTAATTATGTTTTAGTATTTGGATGGGCTTTTTCAAATAGTTATATTAAAATGTGTGACAATAAAACAGGAAAATTCAATATTCGTGTTTTAAAAGTATAAGTAGTCATTATTTCATGTTCAATTCAATTAAAAAATACTTAATTAATCCCAGAGGGAAATTCATTGCTGTAGTAGCTCAGAATAATAATAATAATCAAGTCATCAAAGAGTTATTGTATATTACAATGGCTGTTGGCAGGAAGGATCTCCAGTAGCGGTCAGTGTTGCAGCCAAACTGAAGAAGCCTCTGACTGAAGACACTCTTCCGTTGTCAGACAATCTTGTGAAGAGAATGCTCAGGGCTGTCCATAATTTTCTTGATTCTCTGGAGAATCCTTCTTTGCATTATCTCCTCCAGTGGTCGTCCCCAGAACAGAACCAGCCTTTGTTATTAGGCTGTTGAGCCTTTTCAGGTCCCTGCTTCTGATTTTCACAGTTATTTTCACAACTAGTATTTGGCCTGACCAGCCTGTATTTTGTTTCTTGTCATTTATTTTAAAAAGAAAAGTAGGAGGGACTAATAGAGCAGGGGTCACCAACTCCTGTCCTCGAGGGCTACCATCCTGCACATGTTGGCTGTTTCTTTGCTCCTGCACACCTGGTTCAAATGAATGAGTAATTAACAGGCCTGTGTAGAGTTATGGAGATGATTAAATTACTCAATTTAGGTGTGGTAGAGCAGGAAACACAGAAACCTAGCAGGATGGTAGCCCTCGAGGACTGGAGTTGGTGACACCAGCCCTAGAGTGAGCACAAGGAGCACCCGTTGGTTGTAGAGACTGATTGATTGATGGGAGAGGAATGAACGAGCGCTGTGTGAGGATTGTCCTGACATGCCGTTGGGGATTTTTTTAGCTAGGTAGACCAAGAAAAATAATAATCTTGTCAGAATTGAACTGTGACCCGACTACAACCCACAGCCTCCAACTCTGAGGATCTGTTAATATTTGAAGGTTACAGACTGGTGGCAGTGGTGGGATTCAAACCCACACCATCGAAATGACTGGAGGCTCTTGACAGCCTCTCTGGACCCTGTTGCTTCATCACGATAGACATGTCGAGCAGATGGAACTGGAATTCCATGATGAGGAGAAACCTGCGTTTTGCAGTGGTAGTGGGCTTTATCAATTCAAGGTTATGTCCATCATGGGACTGACCAATGCTCCCCCTACCTTCCGGAATTTAATGGAGCTAGTTCGTCATGGTTTTCATTGAAAAGCTTGTTTTATATACTTGGACAATGTATTAGTCCTCATCCGGACCTTCTCAGACCACTTGAAAAGCCTCGCTGAGGTTTTTGGCAAGTTTCGTTCAGCCGGTCTAAAACTGAAAGCTAGAAGGTGTCATCTAGCTTGGCCATGTAGTCTTCGGTGACGGACTTCAGTCGGCAGGGTTTCCCTTACATAGACGTAGCCGCCACAGCTGAAATCCCACGGCCACGCCTACAAGATCCCAAGTTTTATTTTATTTTATTTATTTATTTTGCGCTGTTTCCCGAAGAAGCAGCAGGAACTACTATGTTGTCGCTTATGATCACAGCCGGCGGGCAGCAAGGAGGAGCAGGCAGGGCAAGGTGAAGTTACAGCATAAGTTACTGAGTTTAAAATTAGAAAGGTAGCAGTGGATTTAATGCTTTTTGGTTTACATGTTTCAGTAGCATTAAGATAAACAAGTGTTGACGATCTTGCCAGGTTTCCTCCCCCCACCAGGCTAAGCATCACTTATTCATGTAAAAAAAAAATTTTTTTTCATGTCTGACTTTAACCGCATCTAATGCTGTATTACGGCGTGAGCGCAACAGCGACAACTTAAGAACGATGTGTGAGAAGCCTGAGAGGTCGGGTGTTTTCATCTGAACCTTAAAACCTCCAGCAGGCTACGCTGCACTATTGATGTGTTAGCGTGCAGCACTAACAACTTAGCGACGTGACATGTCTCGGAGAAAGCGTAAAAACACGTTGGACGCTTCTTCTGAAGCGGGAAAATAACACCTTTTCTTAAGCAGAGCACGACGTCGCCTCGGCTGGTTCACCCTCTGCCGAGCCGGACTGAGCTTGATAACATTGACCCAGCACAGCCACTGGGTCGTTGGAGCTGCCTGATGGAAAACCAGCGGGTTTCATCAGACTCGTAAAGTTTCTTGTTTTTGCTGGGGACCCCCTGTATTTTACCGCTCCCTCCTGCAGTCTTCCCCTATTAAAATTTTAAATGATTCTGTAAATTCCGTGTATCAATAGAAAAAATCTCTGCCTCTGCCAGCTGCAGTAAATGTAGTCTCCAAATAATAAATAAGAGGTGCATTCATATGTGTATCTCCTTCGATCCGCATTAGTGATATTCTCAGCACCAGAACAGTGAAGCAAAGAAACAGATTCCTGGGTTTGTTAGTAATTTTATTTATTAGGTGCATCTAACCTGTTCTATTTTTCTCTGAAATGAGATCAAATCAGTGCTTCTATGGGTTGTTATTTAGAGACGTGTCATAATTTCTCCCCAATTTGTCAAATTAATTTTGATGGTTAGCAAACACCTGAGTTAGCATTGTTCTGCTCTTTCTGCTGATTCTGCTTTTCCCGGGATCCACTGATTGCCTTTTCTTGTTCATTTTCGTTTTCCCTTTCCTCACATTTTTGCTTTTCTCATTTTTATGATTTTTTGGTAATTTCTTTTTATTTCTTTGTTTTTGATTATTTTTCTTCCAGAGTTAAGTTTTTGTTCATCGCACGTAATATCATCATTGCAATATTAATCACTGTTATCTTATATCGCAGGTTTTCCTAATATCGTGCAGTCCCAGTAGAGGGCATGTTATTGCCTATGCTAGCTACACTTTTCACCTCTTCTGAGAGGAAGTTGTCTGCTAGTGATGAGAACTCCGGCTCTTTTAAGAGAACCGGTTCTTACGGCTCGGCTCACTAAAATGACCAGCTCTTTCAGTTCTCAAACGGCTCCTCATATTTTTTTGTTTTTTAAAATAATTTATCACCAGAAATTATGCATCAACATCCACCTTTATTTGTTTACAAGAGAGAACCAAATTGAGTTGTGGAAGCTGGCATCCAGCCCCCACCTAAACAGTTAACTCTTGCCCCTCTGCGGTTTGGAAATCACCCCTGTGGAAACTGTGCTCAGTGTCACAATACTGTGAAAACTCCTGAGTTCTGACATCCAAGAACAAGAAAAAGAGTCTTTGTTTAAGGGCATTATGACGTGTAATTCTAAAAACTTAATTTATTTGTTAAAATGCCCCTGTGATAAAGTTTATATTGGCAAAACTACAAGACCACTTAAACAAAGGATCAGTGAACATAAGAGTTCAATCAGACGAAAGGATTTGAACTATCCAGCACGTCTTCACTTAGACTCCAGGGGATTAAATGTGTTTCATTACACAGGTGAGGCAACATCGATTAAAAAAAACTTTGTCAAAGGGAACTATTCTGGATCTACACTTTAAATACACTTCAACCATTTGGTCTTAATTAGGGCCCAACTGATATATCGGTCGATAAAATCGGCCAGTCGATATTGGGGTCATTGACAGTATCGGCTATCAGCCAAAAAGACGGCCGATATTGCACTACCTATCCAGCAGATGGCGCCAGCTTTATGAACTCATGTTGTGTGGCTCCACTCCTTTGAACTTTGAACACAAATTATTGTTTTGAAACTTTTTTTTTATTTATTATTTATGTTTCTTATGTGCAATTATTTCCTGTCCAGGGTGAATAAGTTCACCAAGTTAGCTTCCACAGAGTGTTACTTTGTTACGAAGCACAAGTATTACATTTTATTTATTGCTGCATTTTTATTATTTTAATATTCTTATAGGGATCTTCTGTCCCTAAACTTGTGTGTGTTGTTAGATTCCCTCTCTATCATTACCCAATTTTATATCGTTTCTACCTTATATCGTTTATTTTGCCCACCCCTAACTGCTAGCTAACAGAGACCTAATAAATCACCTCGGAAGAGCAAAAGTGTCTGT